>NW_027476859.1:0-128453 GCF_051020955.1 Megalopta genalis
CTAAATTGTGTGTTTCGCTTGGATTTGAAGCTATCTCGTTTGATTCGTCTGCATTTGAAGCTATATCGCTTATATCGCAACTATCTGATGTTAAATCATTTGTTTCGCATGGATTTGAAGCTAAATCTTCTATATCGCATTGATTTGCGGCTAAATCATGTGTTTCGCTTGGATTTGAAGCTATCTCGTTTGTTTCGTCTGCATGTGAAACTATATCACTTATATCGCAACTATCTGATGTTAAATCATTTGTTTAGCATGTATTTGAAGCTAAACCTTCTACATCGCATTGATTTAAAGCTAAATCATGTGTTTCGCTTGGATTTGAAGCTAACTCGTTTGTTTCGTCTGCATTTGAAGCTATATCTCTTATATCGCAAGTATCTGAAGCTAAATCATCTGTATCGCATGGATTTGAAGCTAAACCTTCTATATCGCATTGATTTGAAGCTAAATCATGTGTTTCGCTTGTATTTGAAACTATCTCGTTTGTTTCGTCTGCATTTGAAGCTGTATCACTTATATCGCAACTATCTAATGTTAAATCATTTGTTTCGCATGGATTTGAAGCTAAATCTTCTACATCGCATTGATTAGCAGCTAAATCATGTGTTTCGCATGGATTTGAAGCTAACTCGTTTCTTTCGTCTGCATTTGAAGCTATATCTCTCATATCGCAAGTTTCTTAAACTATATCATTAGTGTCGCATGGATTTGAAGATAAACCTTCTATATCGCATTGATTTGAAGCTAAATCAAGTGTTTCGAGTGGATTTGAAGCTATACCTTCTACATCGCATTGATTTGAAGCTAAATCATGTGTTTCGCTTGGATTTGAAGCTATCTCGTTTGATTCCCCTGCATTTGAAGCTATATCACTTATATCGCAACTATCTGATGTTAAATCATTTGTTTCGCATGGATTTGGAGCTGAACCTTCTCCATAGCATTGATTTGAAGCATAATCATGTGTTTTGCAAGGATTCGAAGCTAACTCGTTTGTTTCTCCTACATTTGAAATTATATCACTTATATCGCATGCATCTGATGCTAAATCATTTTTATCGCACAGATTTGAAGCTAATCCTTCTACTTCGAATTGATTTGAAGCTAAATCATGTGCTTCGCATGGATTTGAAGCTAACTCGTTTGTTCCGTCTGCATTTGAAGCTATATCTCTTATATCGCAAGTATCTGAAGCTATATCATTTGTGTCGCATGAATTTGAAGCTAAACCTTCTATATCGCATTGATTTGAAGCTAAATCATGTGTTTCGCGTGGATTTGAAGCTAAACCTTCTACATCGCATTGATTTGAAGCTAAATCATGTGTGTCGCTTGGATTTGGAACTATCTCGTTTGTTTCATCTGCATTTGAAGCTATATCACTTATATCGCAACTATCAGATGTTAAATCATTTGTTTCGCATGGATTTGAATCTAAACCTTCTATATCGCATTGATTTGAAGCTAAATCATGTGTTTCGCGTGGATTTGAAGCTACCTCGTTTGCTTCGTCTGCATTTGAAGCTATATCACGTATATCCCAAGTGTTTGAAGCTAAATCATTTGTTTCGCACGGATTTGAAGCTAAACCTTCTACATCGCAACTATCTGATGTTAAATCATTTGTTTCGCATGGATCTGAAGCTATTCCTTCTACAACGCATTGATTTGCAGCTAAATCATGTGTTTCGCATGGATTTGAAGCTAACTCGTTTGTTTCCCCTGCATTTGAAGCTGTATCACTTATATCCCAAGTGTTTGAAGCTAAATCATTTGTGTCTCGTGGATTTGAAGCTAAACCTTCTACATCGCATTGATTTAATGCTAAATCATGTGTTTCGCTTGGATGTGAAGATAACTCGTTTGATTCTCCTGCATCTGAAGCTATATCACTTATATCCCAAGTGTTTGAAGCTAAATCATTTGTTTCGCATGGATTTGAAGCTAAACAATCTACATCGCATTGATTTGGAGCTAAATCATTTGTGTCGCAAGGATTTGAACCTAAACCTTCTACATAGCATTGATTTGAAGCTAAATCATGTGTTGCGCTTGGATATGAAGCTAATTCGATTGTTTCGTCTGCATTTGAAGCTATATCTCTTATATCGCAAGTATTTGAAGCTATATCATTTGTGTCGCATGGATTTGAAGCTAAACCTTCTATATCGAATTGATTTGCAGCTGCATCATGTGTTTCGCGTGGATTTGAAGCTAAACCTTCTACATCGCATTGATTTGAAGCTAAATCATTTGTTTCGCATGGAATGAATCTAACTCGTTTGCTTCGTCTGCATTTGAAGCTATATCACTTATATCCCAAGTGTTTGAAGCTAAATCATTTGTTTCGCATGGATTTGAATCTAAACCTTCTATATCGCATTGATTTGAAGCTAAATCATGTGTTTCGCGTGGATTTGAAGCTATCTCGTTTGCTTCGTCTGCATTTGAAGCTATATCTCTTATATCGCAAGTATCTGAAGCTATATCATTTGTGTCGCATGGATTTGAAGCTAAACCTTCTATAACGCATCGATTTGAAGCTAAATCATGTGTTTCGCGTGGATTTGAAGCTAAACCTTCTACATCGCATTGATTTGAAGCTAAATCATGTGTTTCGCTTGGATTTGAAACAATCTCATTTCTTTCGTCTGCATTTGAAGCTATATCACTTATATCGCAACTATCTGATGTTAAATCATTTGTTTCGTATGGATTTGAAGCTGAATCTTCTACATCGCATTGATTTGCAACTAAATCATGTGTTTCGCGTGGATTTGAAGCTAAACCTTCTACATCGCATTGATTTGAAGATAAATCACGTGTTTCGCTTAGATTTGAAACTATCTCGTTTGATTCGTCTGCATTTGAAGTCATATCACTTATATCGCAACTATCTGATGTTAAATCATTTGTTTCGAATGGATTTGAAGCTAAATCTTCTACATCGCATTGATTTGCAGCTAAATCATGTGTTTCGCTTGGATATGAAGCTAACTCGTTTGTTTCGTCTGCATTTGAAGCTATATCACTTATATCCCAAGTGTTTGAAGCTAAATCATTTGTTTCGCATGGATTTGAATCTAAACCTTGTACATCGCACTGATTTAAAGCTAAATCATTTGTTTCGCACGGATTTGAAGCTAAACCTTCTACATCGCATTGATTTGAAGCTTAATCACGTGTTTCGTATGGATTTGAATCTAACTCGTTTGTTACCCCTGCATTTGAAGCTATGTCACTTATATCGAAACTATCTGATGTTTAATCATTTGTTTCGCATGGATTCAAAGCTAAACCTTCTACATGGCATTGATTTGGACCTAAATCATGTGTTTCGCTTGAATATGAAGCCAACTCGTTGTTTTCTCTGCATTTGAAGCTATATCACTTATATCGCAAGTATCTCAAGCTTATTCATTTGTGTCGCATAGATTTGAAGCTAAACCTTCTACATAGAATTGATTTGAAGCATAATCATGTGTTTGGCATGGATTTGAGGCTAAATCGTTTGTTCCTCCTGCATTTGAAGCTATATCACTTATATCGCATGTATTTGATGCTAAATCATTTGTATCGCATGGATTTGAAGCTAATCCTTCTACTTCGAATTGATTTGAAGCTAAATCATGTGATTCGCTTGGATTTGGATCTAACTCGATTATATCGTCTGCATTTGAAGCTATATCACTTATATCGCATCTATCATGTGTTTCGCTTGGATTTGATTCTAACTCGTTTGTTTCGTCTGCATTTGAAGCTATATCACATATATCCCAAGCGTTTGAAAGTAAATCATTTGTTTCGCATGGATTTGAAGTTAAACCTTCTACATCGCATTGATTTAAAGCTAAATCAGGTGTTTCGCTTGGATATGAAGCTAACTTGTTATTTCGTCTTCATTTGAAGCTATATCACTTATATCGCAAGTATCTGAAGCTTATTCATTTGTGTCGCATGGATTTAAAGCTAAACCTTCTACATCGCATTGATTTAAAGCTAAATCATGTGTTTCGCTTGGATATGAAGCTAACTTGTTATTTCGTCTTCATTTGAAGCTATATCACTTATATCGCAAGTATCTGAAGCTTATTCATTTGTGTCGCATGGATTTGAAGCTAATCCTTCTCCTTCTAATTGATTTGAAGCTAAATCATGTGTTTGGCTTGGATACGAAGCTAACTCGTTTATTTTGTCTGCATTTGAAGCTATATCTCTTATATCGCAAGTATCTGAAGCTATATCATTTGTGTCGCATGGATTTGAAGCTAAACCTTCTATAACGCATCGACTTGAAGCTAAATCATGTGTTTCGCGTGGATTTGAAGCTAAACCTTCTACATCGCATTGATTTGATGCTAAATCATGTGTTTCGCTTGGATTTGAAACAATCTCATTTCTTTCGTCTGCATTTGAAGCTATATCACTTATATCGCAACTATCTGATGTTAAATCATTTGTTTCGTATGGATTTGAAGCTGAATCTTCTACATCGCATTGATTTGCAACTAAATCATGTGTTTCGCGTGGATTTGAAGCTAAACCTTCTACATCGCATTGATTTGAAAATAAATCACGTGTTTCGCTTAGATTTGAAACTATCTCGTTTGATTCGTCTGCATTTGAAGCCATATCACTTATATCGCAACTATCTGATGTTAAATCATTTGTTTCGTATGGATTTGAAGCTAAACCTTCCACATCGCATTGATTTAAAGCTAAATCATGTGTTTCGCTTGGATATGAAGCTAACTCGTTTGTTTAGTCTGCATTTGAATCTATATCACTTATATCGCAAGTATCTGATGCTTATTCATATGTGTCGCATGGATTTGAAGCTAATCCTTCTCCATAGCATTGATTTGAAGCATAATCATGTGTTTTGCATGGATTCGAAGCTAACTCGTTTGTTTCTCCTGCATTTGAAATTATATCACTTATATCGCATGTATCTGATGCTAAATCATTTTTATCGCACAGATTTGAAGCTTATCCTTCTACTTCGAATTGATTTGAAGCTAAATCATGTGCCTCGCATGGATTTGAAGCTATCTCGTTTGTTTCGTCTGCATTTGAAGCTATATCTCTTATATCGCAAGTATCTGAAGCTATATCATTTGTGTCGCATGAATTTGATGCTAAACCTTCTATATCGCATTGATTTGAAGCTAAATCATGTGTTTCGCGTGGATTTGAAGCTAAACCTTCTACATCGCATTGATTTGAAGCTAAATCATGTGTTTCGCTTGGATTTGAAGCTATATCACTTATATCGCAACTATCTGATGTTAAATCATTTGTTTCGTATGGATTTGAAGCTGAATCTTCTACATCGCATTGATTTGCAGCTAAATCATGTGTTTCGCGTGGATTTGAAGCTAAACCTTCTACATCGCATTGATTTGAAGATAAATCACGTGTTTCGCTTAGATTTGAAACTATCTCGTTTGATTCGTCTGCATTTGAAGCCATATCACTTATATCGCAACTATCTGATGTTAAATCATTTGTTTCGAATGGATTTGAAGCTAAATCTTCTACATCGCATTGATTTGCAGCTAAATCATGTGTTTCGCTTGGATATGAAGCTAACTCGTTTGTTTCGTCTGCATTTGAAGCTATATCACTTATATCCCAAGTGTTTGAAGCTAAATCATTTGTTTCGCATGGATTTGAATCTAAACCTAGTACATCGCACTGATTTAAAGCTAAATCATTTGTTTCGCACGGATTTGAAGCTAAACCTTCTACATCGCATTGATTTGAAGCTTAATCACGTGTTTCGTATGGATTTGAATCTAACTCGTTTGTTTCCCCTGCATTTGAAGCTATGTCACTTATATCGAAACTATCTGATGTTAAATCATTTGTTTCGCATGGATTCAAAGCTAAACCTTCTACATGGCATTGATTTGGAGCTAAATCATGTGTTTCGCTTGAATATGAAGCCAACGTTGTTTTCTCTGCATTTGAAGCTATATCACTTATATCGCAAGTATCTGAAGCTTATTCATTTGTGTCGCATAGATTTGAAGCTAAACCTTCTACATAGAATTGATTTGAAGCATAATCATGTGTTTTGCATGGATTTGAGGCTAACTCGTTTGTTCCTCCTGCATTTGAAGCTATATCACTTATATCGCATGTATTTGATGCTAAATCATTTGTATCGCATGGATTTGAAGCTAATCCTTCTACTTCGAATTGATTTGAAGCTAAATCATGTGATTCGCTTGGATTTGGATCTAACTCGATTATTTCGTCTGCATTTGAAGCTATATCACTTATATCGCATCTATCATGTGTTTCGCTTGGATTTGATTCTAACTCGTTTGTTTCGTCTGCATTTGAAGCTATATCACATATATCCCAAGCGTTTGAAAGTAAATCATTTGTTTCGCATGGATTTGAAGTTAAACCTTCTACATCGCAATGATTTGGAGCTAAATCATGTGTATCGCTTGGATATGAAGCAAACTCGTTTGTTTCAACTGCATTTGAAGCAATATCTCTTATATCGCAAGTATCTGAAGCTAAATCATTTGTATCGCTTGGATTTGAAGCTATCTCGTTTGTTTCGTCTGCATGTGAAACTACATCACTTACATCGCAACTATCTGATGTTAAATCATTTGTTTAGCATGTATTTGAAGCTAAACCTTCTACATCGCATTGATTTAAAGCTAAATCATGTGTTTCGCTTGGATATGAAGCTAACTCGTTTGTTTCTTCTGCATTTGAATCTATATCACTTATATCACAAGTATCTGAAGCTTATTCATTTGTGTGGCATGGATTTGAAGCAAAACCTTCAACATCGCATTGATTTGCAGCTAAATCATGTGTTTCGCATGGATTTGAAGCTAACTCGATTGTTTGGTATGCATTTGAAGCTATATCACTTATATCCCAAGCGTTTGAAGCTAAATCATTTGTTTCGCATGGATTTGAAGCTAAACCTTCTACATCGCATTGATTTAAAGCTAAATCATGTGTTTCGCATGGATTTGAAGCTAACTCGTTTCTTTCGTCTGCATTTGAAGCTATATCTCTTATATCGCAAGTATCTTAAACTATATCATTAATGTCGCATGGATTTGAAGATAAACCTTCTATATCGCATTGATTTGAAGCTAAATCAAGTGTTTCTCGTGGATTTCAAGCTATACCTTCTACATCGCATCGATTTGAAGCTAAATCATGTGTTTCGCATGGATTTGAAGCTAACTCGTTTCTTTCATCTGCATTTGAAGCTATATCTCTTATATCGCAAGTATCTTAAACTATATCATTATTGTCGCATGGATTTGAAGATAAACCTTCTATATCGCATTGATTTGAAGCTAAATCAAGTGTTTCGCGTGGATTTGAAGCTATACCTTCTACATCGCATTGATTTGAAGCTAAATCATGTGTTTCGCTTGGATTTGAAGCTATCTCGTTTGATTCCCCTGCATTTGAAGCTATATCACTTATATCGCAACTATCTGAAGCTAAATCATTTGTATCGCATGGATTTGAAGCTAATCCTTCTACTTCGAATTGATTTGAAGCTAAATCATGTGTTTGGCTTGGATATGAAGCTAATTCGTTTGTTTCGTCTGAATTTGAAGCTATATCACTTATATCGCATTTATCTGATGTTAAATCATTTGTTTCGAATGGATTTGAAGCTAAATCTTCTTCATCGCATTGATTTCCAGCTAAATCATGTGTTTTGCATGGATTTGAAGCTAACTCGTTTGTTTACCTCCTGCATTTGAAGCTATATCACTTAGATCGCATTTATCTGATGCTAAATCATTTGTTTCGCATGGATTTGAAGCTAAACCTTCTATATCGCATTGATTTGAAGCTAAATCATGTGTTCCGCGTGGATTTGAAGCTAACTCGATTGTTTACCTCCTGCATTTGAAGCTATATCACTTAGATCGCATTTATCTGATGCTAAATCATTTGTTTCGCATGGATTTGAAGCTAAACCTTCTATATCGCATTGATTTGAATATAAATCAAGTGTTTCGCGTGGATTTGAAGCTAAACCTTCGACATCGCATTGATTTGAAGCTACATCATGTTTTTTGCATGGATTTGAATCTAACTCGTTTGTTTCGTCTGCATTTGAAGCTATATCACATATATTCCAAGCGTTTGAAAGTAAATCATTTGTTTCGCATGGATTTGAAGTTAAACCTTCTACATCGCAATGATTTGAAGCTAAATCATGTGATTCGCTTGGATTTGGATCTAACTCGATTATTTTGTCTGCATTTGAAGCTATATCTCATATATCGCAAGTATCTGAAGCTTTATCATTTGTGTCGCATGGATTTGAAGCTAAATCTTCTATATCGCATTGATTTGAAGCTAATCATGTGTTTCGCTTGGATTTGAAGCTATCTCTTTTGTTTCGTCTGCATTTAAAGCTATATCACTTATACCCCAAGTGTTTGAAGCTAAATCATTTGTTTCGCAAGGATTTGAAGCTGAATCTTCTACATCGCATTGATTTGCAGCTAAATCACGTGTTTCGCGTGGATTTGAAGCTAAATCTTCGACATCGCCTTGATTTGAAGCTAAATCACGTGTTTCGCTTGGATTTGAGACTATCTCGTTTGATTCGCCTGCATTTGAAGCTATATCACTTATATCGCAACTATCTGATGTTAAATCATTTGTTTCTCATGGATTTGAAGCTAAATCTTCTATATCGCATTGATTTGCAGCTAAATCATGTGTTTCGATTGGATTTGAAGCTATCTCGTTTGTTTCGTCTGCATGTCAAACTATATCACTTATATCGCAACTATCTGGTGTTAAATCATTTGTTTAGCATGGATTTGAAGCCAAACCTTCTACATCGCATTGATTTAAAGCTAAATCATGTGTTTCGCTTGGATATGAAGCTAAATCATTTGTTTCGCATGGATTTGAAGCTAAACCTTCTACATCGCATTGATTTAAAGCTAAATCATGTGTTTCGCATGGATTTGAAGCTAACTCGTTTCTTTCGTCTGCATTTGAAGCTATATCTCTTATATCGCAAGTATCTTAAACTATATCATTAGCGTCGCATGGATTTGAAGATAAACCTTATATATCGCATTGATTTGAAGCTAAATCAAGTGTTTCTCGTGGATTTCAAGCTATACCTTCTACATCGCATCGATTTGAAGCTAAATCATGTGTTTCGCATGGATTTGAAGCTAACTCGTTTCTTTCGTCTGCATTTGAAGCTATATCTCTTATATCGCAAGTATCTTAAACTATATCATTAGTGTCGCATGGATTTGAAGATAAACCTTCTATATCGCATTGATTTGAAGCTAAATCAAGTGTTTCGCGTGGATTTGATGCTATACCTTCTACATCGCATTGATTTGAAGCTAAATCATGTGTTTCGCTTGGATTTGAAGCTATCTCGTTTGATTCCCCTGCATTGGAAGCTATATCACTTATATCGCAACTATCTGAAGCTAAATCATTTGTATCGCATGGATTTGAAGCTAATCCTTCTACTTCGAATTGATTTGAAGCTAAATCATGTGTTTGGCTTGGATATGAAGCTAATTCGTTTGTTTCGTCTGAATTTGAAGCTATATCACTTATATCGCATTTATCTGATGTTAAATCATTTGTTTCGAATGGATTTGAAGCTAAATCTTCTTCATCGCATTGATTTCCAGCTAAATCATGTGTTTTGCATGGATTTGAAGCTAACTCGATTGTTTACCTCCTGCATTTGAAGCTATATCACTTAGATCGCATTTATCTGATGCTAAATCATTTGTTTCGCATGGATTTGAAGCTAAACCTTCTATATCGCATTGATTTGAAGCTAAATCATGTGTTCCGCGTGGATTTGAAGCTAACTCGATTGTTTACCTCCTGCATTTGAAGCTATATCACTTAGATCGCATTTATCTGATGCTAAATCATTTGTTTCGCATGGATTTGAAGCCAAACCTTCTATATCGCATTGATTTGAATATAAATCAAGTGTTTCGCGTGGATTTGAAGCTAAACCTTCGACATCGCATTGATTTGAAGCTAATCATGTGTTTCGCTTGGATTTGAAGCTATCTCGTTTGTTTCGTCTGCATTTAAAGCTATATCACTTATACCCCAAGTGTTTGAAGCTAAATCATTTGTTTCGCAAGGATTTGAAGCTGAATCTTCTACATCGCATTGATTTGCAGCTAAATCACGTGTTTCGCGTGGATTTGAAGCTAAATCTTCGACATCGCATTGATTTGAAGCTAAATCACGTGTTTCGCTTGGATTTGAGACTATCTCGTTTGATTCGCCTGCATTTGAAGCTATATCACTTATATCGCAACTATCTGATGTTAAATCATTTGTTTCTCATGGATTCGAAGCTAAATCTTCTATATCGCATTGATTTGCAGCTAAATCATGTGTTTCGATTGGATTTGAAGCTATCTCGTTTGTTTCGTCTGCATGTGAAACTATATCACTTATATCGCAACTATCTGATATTAAATCATTTGTTTAGCATGGATTTGAAGCCAAACCTTCTACATCGCATTGATTTAAAGCTAAATCATGTGTTTCGCATGGATTTGAAGCTAACTCGTTTCTTTCGTCTGCATTTGAAGCTATATCTCTTATATCGCAAGTATCTTAAACTATATCATTAGTGTCGCATGGATTTGAAGCAAAACCTTCAACATCGCATTGATTTGCAGCTAAATCATGTGTTTCGCATGGACTTGAAGCTAACTCGATTGTTTGGTATGCATTTGAAGCTATATCACTTATATCCCAAGCGTTTGAAGCTAAATCATTTGTTTCGCATGGATTTGAAGCTAAACCTTCTACATCGCATTGATTTAAAGCTAAATCATGTGTTTCGCATGGATTTGAAGCTAACTCGTTTCTTTCGTCTGCATTTGAAGCTATATCTCTTATATCGCAAGTATCTTAAACTATATCATTAGTGTCGCATGGATTTGAAGATAAACCTTCTATATCGCATTGATTTGAAGCTAAATCAAGTGTTTCTCGTGGATTTCAAGCTATACCTTCTACATCGCATCGATTTGAAGCTAAATCATGTGTCTCGCATGGATTTGAAGCTAACTCGATTATTTTGTCTGCATTTGAAGCTATATCTCTTATATCGCAAGTATCTTAAACTATATCATTATTGTCGCATGGATTTGAAGATAAACCTTCTATATCGCATTGATTTGAAGCTAAATCAAGTGTTTCGCGTGGATTTGAAGCTATACCTTCTACATCGCATTGATTTGAAGCTAAATCATGTGTTTCGCTTGGATTTGAAGCTATCTCGTTTGATTCCCCTGCGTTTGAAGCTATATCACTTATATCGCAACTATCTGAAGCTAAATCATTTGTATCGCATGGATTTGAAGCTAATCCTTCTACTTCGAATTGATTTGAAGCTAAATCATGTGTTTGGCTTGGATATGAAGCTAATTCGTTTGTTTCGTCTGAATTTGAAGCTATATCACTTATATCGCATTTATCTGATGTTAAATCATTTGTTTCGAATGGATTTGAAGCTAAATCTTCTTCATCGCATTGATTTCCAGCTAAATCACGTGTTTCGCTTGGATTTGAGACTATCTCGTTTGATTCGCCTGCATTTGAAGCTATATCACTTATATCGCAACTATCTGATGCTAAATCATTTGTTTCGCATGGATTTGAAGCTAAACCTTCTATATCGCATTGATTTGAAGCTAAATCATGTGTTCCGCGTGGATTTGAAGCTAACTCGATTGTTTACCTCCTGCATTTGAAGCTATGTCACTTAGATCGCATTTATCTGATGCTAAATCATTTGTTTCGCATGGATTTGAAGATAAACCTTCTATATCGCATTGATTTGAATATAAATCAAGTGTTTCGCGTGGATTTGAAGCTAAACCTTCGACATCGCATTGATTTGAAGCTACATCATGTTTTTTGCATGGATTTGAATCTAACTCGTTTGTTTCGTCTGCATTTGTAGCTATATCACATATATTCCAAGCGTTTGAAAGTAAATCATTTGTTTCGCATGGATTTGAAGTTAAACCTTCTACATCGCAATGATTTGAAGCTAAATCATGTGATTCGCTTGGATTTGGATCTAACTCGATTATTTCGCCTGCATTTGAAGCTATATCTCATATATCGCAAGTATCTGAAGCTTTATCATTTGTGTCGCATGGATTTGAAGCTAAATCTTCTATATCGCATTGATTTGAAGCTAATCATGTGTTTCGCATGGATTAGAAGCTAACTCGTTTGATTCGCCTGCATTTGAAGCTATATCATTTATGTCGCAATTATTTGAAGCTAAATCATTTGTGTTGCATGGATTTGAAATTCATCCTTCTACTTCGCATTGATTTGAAGCTAAATCAAGTTTATCGCATGGATTTTGAAGCTAACTCGTTTGATCGTCTGCATTTGAAGCTATATCACTTATATCCCAAGTGTTTGAAGCTAAATTATTTGTTAAGCATGGATTTGAAGGTAAACCTCCTACATCGCATTGATTTGAAGCTAAATCATGATTTTCGCATGGATCAGAAGCTAACACGTTTGTTTCGCCTGCATTTGAAGCTTTATCATTTATATCGCAAATATTTGAAGCGAAATCATTTGTTAAGCATGGATTTGAAGGTAAACCTTCTACATCGCATTGATTTGAAGCTAAATCATGAGTTTCGCATGGATTAGAAGCTAACTAGTTTGTTTCGCCTGCATTTGAAGGTATATCATTTATATCGCAAGTATTTGAAGCTAAATCATTTGTGTTCCACGGATTTGAAGCTAATCCTTCTACTTCGCATTGATTTGAAGCTAAATCAAGTTTATCGCATGGATTTTGAATCTAACTCGTTAGATCGTCTGCATTTCAAGCTATATCACTTATATCCCAAGTGTTTGAAGCTTAATCATTTGTTGCGCATGGATTTGAAGGTGAACCTTCTACATCGCAATGATTTGAAGCTAAATCATGAGTTTCGCATGGATTAGAAGCTAACTCGTTTGTTTCGCCTGCATTTGAAGCTATATCATTTATATCGCTAGTATTTGAAGCTAAATCATTTGTGTTGCATGGATTTGAAGCTCATCCTTCTACTTCGCATTGATTTGAATCTAAATCAAATTTATCGCGTGGATTATGTAGCTGACTCGTTTGATCGTCTGCATTTGAAGCTATATCAATTATATCCCAAGTGTTTGAAGCTAAATTATTTGTTAAGCATGGATTTGAAGGTAAACCTTCCACATCGCATTGATTTGAAGCTAAATCAAGTTTATCGCATGGATTTTTGAGCTAACTCGTTTGATCGCTTGCATTTGAAGCTATATCACATATATCACAAGTGTTTGAAGCTAAATCATTTGTTAAGCATGGATTTGAAGGTAAACCTTCTACATCGCATTGATTTGAAGCTAAATCATGGGTTTCGCATAGATATGAAGCTAACTCGTTTGTTTCGTCTGCATTTGAAGCTGTATCACTTATACCGCAAGTATCTGGACCTAAATCATTTGTTTCGCATGGATTGGAAGCTAAGCCTTCTACTTCGCATTGATTTGAAGCTAAATCAAGTTTATCGCATGGATTAGAAGCTAACACGTTTGTTTCGCCTGCATTTGAAGCTATATCATTTATATCGCAAGTATCTGAAGCTAAATCATTTGTTAAGCATGGATTTGAAGGTATACCTTCTACATCGCATTGATTTGAAGCTAAATCATGTGTTTCGCATAGATATGAAGCTATCTCGTTTGTTTCGTCTGCATTTGAAGCTGTATCATTTATACCGCAAGTATCTGAACCTAAATCATTTGTTTCGCATGGATTTGAAGCTAAGCCTTCTACTTGGCATTGATTTGAAGCTAAATCAAGTTTATCGCATGGATTTTGAAGCTAACTCGTTTGATCGTCTGCATTTGAAGCTTTTTCACTTATATCCCAAGTGTTTGAAGCTAAATCATTTGTTAAGCATCGATTTGAAGGTAAACCTTCCACATCGCATTGATTTGAAGCTAAATCATGAGTTTCGCATGGATTAGAAGCTAACTCGTTTGTTTCGCCTGCATTTAAAGCTATATCATTTATGTCGCAAGTATTTGAAGCTAAATCATTTGTGTTGCATGGATTTGAAGCTCATCCTTCTACTTCGCATTGATTTGAAGCTAAATCAAGTTTATCGCATGGATTTTGAAGCTAACTCGTTTGATCGTCTGCATTTGAAGCTATATCACTTATATCCCAAGTGTTTGAAGCTAAATTATTTGTTAAGCATGGATTTGAAGGTAAACCTCCTACATCGCATTGGTTTGAAGCTAAATCATGAGTTTCGCATGGATCAGAAGCTAACACGTTTGTTTCGCCTGCATATGAAGCTTTATCATTTATATCGCAAATATTTGAAGCGAAATCATTTGTTAAGCATGGATTTGAAGCTAAGCCTTCTACTTTGCATTGATTTGAAGCTAAATCAAGTTTATCGCATGGATTTTGAAGCTAACTCGTTTGATCGTCTGCATTTGAAGCTTTTTCACTTATATCCCAAGTGTTTGAAGCTAAATCATTTGTTAAGCATTGATTTGAAGGTAAACCTTCTACATCGCATTGATTTGAAGCTAAATCATGGCTTTCGCATAGATATGAAGCTAACTCGTTTGTTTCGTCTGCATTTGAAGCTGTATCACTTATACCGAAAGTATCTGGACCTAAATCATTTGTTTCGCATGGATTGGAAGCTAAGCCTTCTACTTCGCATTGATTTGAAGCTAAATCATGTTTATCGCATGGATTTTGAAGCTAACTCGTTTGATCGTCTGCATTTCAAGCTATATCACTTATATCCCAACTGTTTGAAGCTAAATCATTTGTTGCGCATGGATTTGAAGGTGAACCTTCTACATCGCATTGATTTGAAGCTAAATCATGAGTTTCGCATGGATTAGAAGCTAACTCGTTTGTTTCGCCTGCATTTGAAGCTATATCATTTATATCGCTAGTATTTGAAGCTAAATCATTTGTGTTGCATGGATTTGAAGCTCATCCTTCTACTTCGCATTGATTTGAAGCTAAATCAAGTTTATCGTATGGATTTTGAATCTAACTCGTTTGATCGTCTGCATTTGATGCCATATCACTTATATCCCAAGTGTTTGAAGCTAAATTATTTGTTAAGCATGGATTTGAAGGTAAACCTTCCACATCGCATTGATTTGAAGCTAAATCAAGTTTATCGCATGGATTATTGAGCTAACTCGTTTGATCGCTTGCATTTGAAGCTATATCACATATATCACAAGTGTTTGAAGCTAAATCATTTGTTAAGCATGGATTTGAAGGTAAACCTTCTACATCGCATTGATTTGAAGCTAAATCATGGGTTTCGCATAGATATGAAGCTAACTCGTTTGTTTCGTCTGCATTTGAAGCTGTATCACTTATACCGCAAGTATCTGGACCTAAATCATTTGTTTCGCATGGATTTGAAGGTATACCTTCTACATCGCATTGATTTGAAGCTAAATCATGTGTTTCGCATAGATATGAAGCTATCTCGTTTGTTTCGTCTGCATTTGAAGCTGTATCATTTATACCGCAAGTATCTGAACCTAAATCATTTGTTTCGCATGGATTTGAAGCTAAGCCTTCTACTTTGCATTGATTTGAAGCTAAATCAAGTTTATCGCATGGATTTTGAAGCTAACTCGTTTGATCGTCTGCATTTGAAGCTTTTTCACTTATATCCCAAGTGTTTGAAGCTAAATCATTTGTTAAGCATCGATTTGAAGGTAAACCTTCCACATCGCATTGATTTGAAGCTAAATCATGAGTTTCGCATGGATTAGAAGCTAACTCGTTTGTTTCGCCTGCATTTAAAGCTATATCATTTATGTCGCAAGTATTTGAAGCTAAATCATTTGTGTTGCATGGATTTGAAGCTCATCCTTCTACTTCGCATTGATTTGAAGCTAAATCAAGTTTATCGCATGGATTTTGAAGCTAACTCGTTTGATCGTCTGCATTTGAAGCTATATCACTTATATCCCAAGTGTTTGAAGCTAAATTATTTGTTAAGCATGGATTTGAAGGTAAACCTCCTACATCGCATTGGTTTGAAGCTAAATCATGAGTTTCGCATGGATCAGAAGCTAACACGTTTGTTTCGCCTGCATTTGAAGCTTTATCATTTATATCGCAAATATTTGAAGCGAAATCATTTGTTAAGCATGGATTTGAAGCTAAGCCTTCTACTTTGCATTGATTTGAAGCTAAATCAAGTTTATCGCATGGATTTTGAAGCTAACTCGTTTGATCGTCTGCATTTGAAGCTTTTTCACTTATATCCCGAGTGTTTGAAGCTAAATCATTTGTTAAGCATTGATTTGAAGGTAAACCTTCTACATCGCATTGATTTGAAGCTAAATCATGGCTTTCGCATAGATATGAAGCTAACTCGTTTGTTTCGTCTGCATTTGAAGCTGTATCACTTATACCGAAAGTATCTGGACCTAAATCATTTGTTTCGCATGGATTGGAAGCTAAGCCTTCTACTTCGCATTGATTTGAAGCTAAATCATGTTTATCGCATGGATTTTGAAGCTAACTCGTTTGATCGTCTGCATTTCAAGCTATATCACTTATATCCCAACTGTTTGAAGCTAAATCATTTGTTGCGCATGGATTTGAAGGTGAACCTTCTACATCGCATTGATTTGAAGCTAAATCATGAGTTTCGCATGGATTAGAAGCTAACTCGTTTGTTTCGCCTGCATTTGAAGCTATATCATTTATATCGCTAGTATTTGAAGCTAAATCATTTGTGTTGCATGGATTTGAAGCTCATCCTTCTACTTCGCATTGATTTGAAGCTAAATCAAGTTTATCGTATGGATTTTGAATCTAACTCGTTTGATCGTCTGCATTTGATGCCATATCACTTATATCCCAAGTGTTTGAAGCTAAATCATTTTTTAAGCATGGATTTGAAGGTAAACCTTCTACATCGCATTGATTTGAAGCTAAATCATGAGTTTCGCATGGATTAGAAGCTAACACGTATGTTTCGCCTGCATTTGAAGCTATATCATTCATATCGCAAGTATTTGAAGCTAAATCATTTGTTAAGCATGGATTTGAAGGTAAACCTTCTACATCGCATTGATTTGAAGCTAAATCATGGGTTTTGCATAGATATGAAGCTAACTCGTTTGTTTCGTCTGCATTTGAAGCTGTATCACTTATACCGCAAGTATCTGGAACTAAATCATTTGTTCCGCATGGATTGGAAGCTAAGCCTTCTACTTCGCATTGATTTGAAGCTAAATCAAGTTTATCGCATGGATTTTGATGCTAACTCGTTTGATCGTCTGCATTTCAAGCTATATCACTTATGTCCCAAGTGTTTGAAGCTAAATTATTTGTTAAGCATGGATTTGAAGGTAAACCTCCTACATCGCATTGATTTGAAGCTAATCATGAGTTTCGCATGGATTAGAAGCTAACACGTTTGTTTCGCCTGCATTTGAAGCTATATCATTTATATCACAAGTATTTGAAGCGGAATCATTTGTTAAGCATGGATTTGAAGGTAAACCTTCCACATCGCATTGATTTGAAGCTAAATCATGAGTTTCGCATGGATTAGAAGCCAACTCGTTTGTTTCACCTGCATTTGAAGCTATATCATTTATATTGCAAGTATTTGTAGCTAAATCATTTGTGTTCCACGGATTTGAAGCTAATCCTTCTACTTCGCATTGATTTGAAGCTAAATCAAGTTTATCGCATGGATTTTGAAGCTAAATCGTTTGATCGTCTGCATTTGATGCCATATCACTTATATCCCAAGTGTTTGAAGCTAAATCATTTGTTAAGCATGGATTTGAAGGTAAACCTTCTACATCGCATTGATTTGAAGCTAAATCATGAGTTTCGCATGGATTAGAAGCTAACACGTCTGTTTCGCCTGCATTTGAAGCTATATCATTCATATCGCAAGTATTTGAAGCTAAATCATTTGTTAAGCATGGATTTGAAGGTAAACCTTCTACATCGCATTGATTTGAAGCAAAATCATGGGTTTCGCATAGATATGAAGCTAACTCGTTCGTATCGTCTGCATTTGAAGCTGTATCACTTATGTCCCAAGTGTTTGAAGCTAAATTATTTGTTAAGCATGGATTTGAAGGTTAACCTCCTACATCGCATTGATTTGAAGCTAATCATGAGTTTCGCATGGATTAGAAGCTAACACGTTTGTTTCGCCTGCATTTGAAGCTATATCATTTATATCACAAGTATTTGAAGCGGAATCATTTGTTTCGCATGGATTGGAAGCTAAGCCTTCTACTTCGCATTGATTTGAAGCTAAATCAAGTTTATCGCATGGATTTTGAAGCTAACTCGTTTGATCGTCTGCATTTCAAGCTATATCACTTATGTCCCAAGTGTTTGAAGCTAAATTATTTGTTAAGCATGGATTTGAAGGTTAACCTCCTACATCGCATTGATTTGAAGCTAATCATGAGTTTCGCATGGATTAGAAGCTAACACGTTTGTTTCGCCTGCATTTGAAGCTATATCATTTATATCACAAGTATTTGAAGCGGAATCATTTGTTAAGCATGGATTTGAAGGTAAACCTTCACATCGCATTGATTTGAAGCTAAATCATGAGTTTCGCATGGATTAGAAGCAAACTCGTTTGTTTCGCCTGCATTTGAAGCTATATCATTTATATCGCAAGCATTTGAAGCTAAATCATTTGTGTTCCACGGATTTGAAGCTAATCCTTCTACTTCGCATTGATTTGAAGCTAAATCAAGTTTATCGCATGGATTTTGAAGCTAAATCGTTTGATCGTCTGCATTTGATGCCATATCACTTATATCCCAAGTGTTTGAAGCTAAATCATTTGTTAAGCATGGATTTGAAGGTAAACCTTCTACATCGCATTGATTTGAAGCTAAATCATGAGTTTCGCATGGATTAGAAGCTAACACGTCTGTTTCGCCAGCATTTGAAGCTATATCATTCATATCGCAAGTATTTGAAGCTAAATCATTTGTTAAGCATGGATTTGAAGGTAAACCTTCTACATCGCATTGATTTGAGGCAAAATCATGGGTTTCGCATAGATATGAAGCTAACTCGTTCGTATCGTCTGCATTTGAAGCTGTATCACTTATACCGCAAGTATCTGGACCTAAATCATTTGTTTCGCATGGATTGGAAGCTAAGCCTTCTACTTCGCATTGATTTGAAGCTAAATCAAGTTTATCGCATGGATTTTGAAGCTAACTCGTTTGATCGTATGCATTTCAAGCTATATCACTTATATCCCAACTGTTTGAAGCTAAATCATTTGTGTTGCATGGATTTGAAGCTCATCCTTCTACTTCGCATTGATTTGAAGCTAAATCAAGTTTATCGCATGGATTTTGAAGCTAACTCGTTTGATCGTCTGCATTTGAAGCTATATCACTTATGTCCCAAGTGTTTGTAGCTAAATTATTTGTTAAGCATGGATTTGAAGGTAAACCTCCTACATCGCATTGATTTGAAGCTAAATCAAGTTTATCGCATGGATTTTGAGGCTAACTCGTTTGATCGTCTGCATTTGAAGCTATATCATTTATATCGCAAGTATTTGAAGCTAAATCATTTGTTAAGCATGGATTTGAAGGTAAACCTTCTACATCGCATTGATTTGAAGCTATATCATGTGTTTCGCATGGATTAGAAACTAACACGTATGTTTCGCCTGCATTTGAAGCTATATCATTCATATCGCAAGTATTTGAAGCTAAATCATTTGTTAAGCATGGATTTGAAGGTAAACCTTCTACATCGCATTGATTTGAAGCTAAATAATGGGTTTCGCATAGATATGAAGCTAACTCGTTTGTTTCGTCTGCATTTGAAGCTGTATCACTTATACCGCAAGTATCTGGAACTAAATCATTTGTTCCGCATGGATTGGAAGCTAAGCCTTCTACTTCG
This sequence comes from Megalopta genalis, assembly GCF_051020955.1. Lineage (NCBI taxonomy): Eukaryota > Metazoa > Arthropoda > Insecta > Hymenoptera > Halictidae > Megalopta > Megalopta genalis. The sequence goes on from NW_027476859.1 coordinate 20,030, forward strand.
CATTGATTTGAAGCTAAATCAAGTTTATCGCATGGATTTTGAAGCTAAATCGTTTGATCGTCTGCATTTGATGCCATATCACTTATATCCCAAGTGTTTGAAGCTAAATCATTTGTTAAGCATGGATTTGAAGGTAAACCTTCTACATCGCATTGATTTGAAGCTAAATCATGAGTTTCGCATGGATTAGAAGCTAACACGTCTGTTTCGCCTGCATTTGAAGCTATATCATTCATATCTCAAGTATTTGAAGCTAAATCATTTGTTAAGCATGGATTTGAAGGTAAACCTTCTACATCGCATTGATTTGAAGCAAAATCATGGGTTTCGCATAGATATGAAGCTAACTCGTTCGTATCGTCTGCATTTGAAGCTGTATCACTTATACCGCAAGTATCTGGACCTAAATCATTTGTTTCGCATGGATTGGAAGCTAAGCCTTCTACTTCGCATTGATTTGAAGCTAAATCAAGTTTATCGCATGGATTTTGAAGCTAACTCGTTTGATCGACTGCATTTCAAGCTATGTCACTTATGTCCCAAGTGTTTGAAGCTAAATTATTTGTTAAGCATGGATTTGAAGGTAAACCTCCTACACCGCATTGATTTGAAGCTAATCATGAGTTTCGCATGGATTAGAAGCTAACACGTTTGTTTCGCCTGCATTTGAAGCTATATCATTTATATCACAAGTATTTGAAGCGGAATCATTTGTTAAGCATGGATTTGAAGGTAAACCTTCCACATCGCATTGATTTGAAGCTAAATCATGAGTTTCGCATGGATTAGAAGCCAACTCGTTTGTTTCGCCTGCATTTGAAGCTATATCATTTATATCGCAAGTATTTGAAGCTAAATCATTTGTGTTCCACGGATTTGAAGCTAATCGTTCTACTTCGCATTGATTTGAAGCTAAATCAAGTTTATCGCATGGATTTTGAAGCTAACTCGTTTGATCGTCTGCATTTGAAGCTATATCACTTATGTCCCAAGTGTTTGTAGCTAAATTATTTGTTAAGCATGGATTTGAAGGTAAACCTCCTACATCGCATTGATTTGAAGCTAAATCAAGTTTATCGCATGGATTTTGAGGCTAACTCGTTTGATCGTCTGCATTTGAAGCTATATCATTTATATCGCAAGTATTTGAAGCTAAATCATTTGTTAAGCATGGATTTGAAGGTAAACCTTCTACATCGCATTGATTTGAAGCTATATCATGTGTTTCGCATGGATTAGAAACTAACACGTATGTTTCGCCTGCATTTGAAGCTATATCATTCATATCGCAAGTATTTGAAGCTAAATCATTTGTTAAGCATGGATTTGAAGGTAAACCTTCTACATCGCATTGATTTGAAGCTAAATCATGGGTTTCGCATAGATATGAAGCTAACTCGTTTGTTTCGTCTGCATTTGAAGCTGTATCACTTATACCGCAAGTATCTGGAACTAAATCATTTGTTCCGCATGGATTGGAAGCTAAGCCTTCTACTTCGCATTGATTTGAAGCTAAATCAAGTTTATCGCATGGATTTTGAAGCTAAATCGTTTGATCGTCTGCATTTGATGCCATATCACTTATATCCCAAGTGTTTGAAGCTAAATCATTTGTTAAGCATGGATTTGAAGGTAAACCTTCTACATCGCATTGATTTGAAGCTAAATCATGAGTTTCGCATGGATTAGAAGCTAACACGTCTGTTTCGCCTGCATTTGAAGCTATATCATTCATATCGCAAGTATTTGAAGCTAAATCATTTGTTAAGCATGGATTTGAAGGTAAACCTTCTACATCGCATTGATTTGAAGCAAAATCATGGGTTTCGCATAGATATGAAGCTAACTCGTTCGTATCGTCTGCATTTGAAGCTGTATCACTTATACCGCAAGTATCTGGACCTAAATCATTTGTTTCGCATGGATTGGAAGCTAAGCCTTCTACTTCGCATTGATTTGAAGCTAAATCAAGTTTATCGCATGGATTTTGAAGCTAACTCGTTTGATCGTCTGCATTTCAAGCTATGTCACTTATGTCCCAAGTGTTTGAAGCTAAATTATTTGTTAAGCATGGATTTGAAGGTAAACCTCCTACATCGCATTGATTTGAAGCTAATCATGAGTTTCGCATGGATTAGAAGCTAACACGTTTGTTTCGCCTGCATTTGAAGCTATATCATTTATATCACAAGTATTTGAAGCGGAATCATTTGTTAAGCATGGATTTGAAGGTAAACCTTCCACATCGCATTGATTTGAAGCTAAATCATGAGTTTCGCATGGATTAGAAGCCAACTCGTTTGTTTCGCCTGCATTTGAAGCTATATCATTTATATCGCAAGTATTTGAAGCTAAATCATTTGTGTTCCACGGATTTGAAGCTAATCGTTCTACTTCGCATTGATTTGAAGCTAAATCAAGTTTATCGCATGGATTTTGAAGCTAAATCGTTTGATCGTCTGCATTTGATGCCATATCACTTATATCCCAAGTGTTTGAAGCTAAATCATTTGTTAAGCATGGATTTGAAGGTAAACCTTCTACATCGCATTGATTTGAAGCTAAATCATGAGTTTCGCATGGATTAGAAGCTAACACGTCTGTTTCGCCTGCATTTGAAGCTATATCATTCATATCGCAAGTATTTGAAGCTAAATCATTTGTTAAGCATGGATTTGAAGGTAAACCTTCTACATCGCATTGATTTGAAGCAAAATCATGGGTTTCGCATAGATATGAAGCTAACTCGTTCGTATCGTCTGCATTTGAAGCTGTATCACTTATACCGCAAGTATCTGGACCTAAATCATTTGTTTCGCATGGATTGGAAGCTAAGCCTTCTACTTCGCATTGATTTGAAGCTAAATCAAGTTTATCGCATGGATTTTGAAGCTAACTCGTTTGATCGTATGCATTTCAAGCTATATCACTTATATCCCAACTGTTTGAAGCTAAATCATTTGTGTTGCATGGATTTGAAGCTCATCCTTCTACTTCGCATTGATTTGAAGCTAAATCAAGTTTATCGCATGGATTTTGAAGCTAACTCGTTTGATCGTCTGCATTTGAAGCTATATCACTTATGTCCCAAGTGTTTGTAGCTAAATTATTTGTTAAGCATGGATTTGAAGGTAAACCTCCTACATCGCATTGATTTGAAGCTAAATCATTAGTTTCGCATGGATTAGAATCTAACACGTTTGTTTCGCCTGCATTTGAAGCTATATCACTTATGTCCCAAGTGTTTGAAGCTAAATTATTTGTTAAGCATGGATTTGAAGGTAAACCTCCTACATCGCATTGATTTGAAGCTAAATCATGAGTTTCGCATGGATTAGAATCTAACACGTTTGTTTCGCCTGCATTTGAAGCTATATCATTTATATCGCAAGTATTTGAAGCGAAATCATTTGTTAAGCATGGATTTGAAGGTAAACCTTCTACATCGCATTGATTTGAAGCTAAATCATGAGTTTCGCATGGATTAGAAGCTAACTCGTTTGTTTCGCCTGCATTTGAAGCTATATCATTTATATCGCAAGTATTTGAAGCTAAATCATTCGTGTTCCACGGATTTGAAGCTAATCCTTCTACTTCGCATTGATTTGAAGCTAAATCAAGTTTATCGCATGGATTTTGAAGCTAACTCGTTTGATCGTCTGCATTTGATGCCATATCACTTATATCCCAAGTGTTTGAAGCTAAATCATTTGTTAAGCATGGATTTGAAGGTAAACCTTCTACATCGCATTGATTTGAAGCTAAATCATGTGTTTCGCATAGATATGAAGCTAACTCGTTTGCTTCGTCTGCATTTGAAGCTGTATCATTTATACCGCAAGTATCTGAACCTAAATCATTTGTTTCGCATGGATTTGAAGCTAAGCCTTCTACTTCGCATTGATTTGAAGCTAAATCAGGTTTATCGCATGGATTTTGAAGCTAACTGGTTTGATCGTCTGCATTTGAAGCTATATCATTTATATCGCAAGTATTTGAAGCTAAATCATTTGTTAAGCATGGATTTGAAGGTAAACCTTCTACATCGCATTGATTTGAAGCTATATCATGTGTTTCGCATAGATATGAAGCTAACTCGTTTGTTTCGTCTGCATTTGAAGCTGTATCACTTATACCGCAAGTATCTGAACCTAAATCATTTGTTTCGCATGGATTGGAAGCTAAGCCTTCTACTTCGCATTGATTTGAAGCTAAATCAAGTTTATCGCATAGATTTTGAAGCTTACTCGTTTGATCGTCTGCATTTCAAGCTATATCACTTATATCCGAACTGTTTGAAGCTAAATCATTTGTTGCGCATGGATTTGAAGGTGAAACTTCTACATCGCATTGATTTGAAGCTAAATCATGAGTTTCGCATGGATTAGAAGCTAACACGTTTGTTTCGCCTGCAATTGAAGCTATATCATTCATATCGCAAGTATTCGAAGCTAAATCATTTGTTAAGCATGGATTTGAAGGTAAACCTTCTACATCGCATTGATTTGAAGCAAAATCATGGGTTTCGCATAGATATGAAGCTAACTCGTTCGTATCGTCTGCATTTGAAGCTGTATCACTTATACCGCAAGTATCTGGACCTAAATCATTTGTTTCGCATGGATTGGAAGCTAAGCCTTCTACTTCGCATTGATTTGAAGCTAAATCAAGTTTATCGCATGGATTTTGAAGCTAACTGGTTTGATCGTCTGCATTTGAAGCTATATCATTTATATCGCAAGTATTTGAAGCTAAATCATTTGTTAAGCATGGATTTGAAGGTAAACCTTCTACATCGCATTGATTTGAAGCTATATCATGTGTTTCGCATAGATATGAAGCTAACTCGTTTGTTTCGTCTGCATTTGAAGCTGTATCACTTATACCGCAAGTATCTGAACCTAAATCATTTGTTTCGCATGGATTGGAAGCTAAGCCTTCTACTTCGCATTGATTTGAAGCTAAATCAAGTTTATCGCATAGATTTTGAAGCTTACTCGTTTGATCGTCTGCATTTCAAGCTATATCACTTATATCCGAACTGTTTGAAGCTAAATCATTTGTTGCGCATGGATTTGAAGGTGAAACTTCTACATCGCATTGATTTGAAGCTAAATCATGAGTTTCGCATGGATTAGAAGCTAACACGTTTGTTTCGCCTGCAATTGAAGCTATATCATTCATATCGCAAGTATTCGAAGCTAAATCATTTGTTAAGCATGGATTTGAAGGTAAACCTTCTACATCGCATTGATTTGAAGCTAAATCAAATTTATCGCGTGGATTTTGAAGCTAACTCGTTTGATCGTCTGCATTTGAAGCTATATCACTTATGTCCCAAGTGTTTGAAGCTAAATTATTTGTTATGCATGGATTTGAAGGTAAACCTTCTACATCGCATTGATTTGAAGCTAAATCATGAGTTTCGCATGGATTAGAAGCTAACTCGTTTGTTTCTTCTGCATTTGAAGCTATATCACTAATATCGCAAATGTCTGAAGCTAAATCACTTGTTTCGCGTGGACTTGAAGCCAACTCGTTTGATCGTCTGCATTTGAAGCAATATCACTTATATCCCAAGTGTCTGAAGCTAAATCATTTGTTGCGCATGGATTTGAAGGTGAACCTTCTACATCGCATTTATTTGAAGCTAAATCATGAGTTTCGCATGGATTAGATGCTAACTCGTTTGTTTCGCCTGCATTTGAAGTTATATCATTTATATCGCAAGTATTTGAAGCTAAATCATTTGTGTTCCACGGATTTGAAGCTAATCCTTCTACTTCGCATTGATTTGAAGCTAAATCAAGTTTATCGCATGGATTTTGAAGCTAACTCGTTTGATCGTCTGCATTTAAAGCTATATCACTTATATCTCAAGTGTTTGAAGCTAAATTATTTGTTAAGCATGGATTTGAAGGTAAACCTTCTACATCGCATTGATTTCAAGCTAAATCATGAGTTTCGCATGGATTAGAAGCTAACTCGTTTGTTACGCCTGCATTTGAAGCTATTCATTTATATCGCTAGTATTTGAAGCTAAATCATTTGTGTTGCATGGATTTGAAGCTCATCCTTCTACTTCGCATTGATTTGAAGCTAAATCATGTGTTTCGCATAGATATGAAGCTAACTCGTTTGTTTCGTCTGCATTTGAAGTATGTATCACATATACCGCAAGTATCTGAACCTAAATCATTTGTTTCGCATGGATTGGAAGCTAGTCCTTCTATTTCGCATTGATTTGATGCTAAATCAATTTTATCGCATGGATTTTGAAGCTAACTCGTTTGATCGTCTGCATTTCAAGCTATATCACTTATATCCCAACTGTTTGAAGCTAAATCATTTGTTGCGCATGGATTTGAAGGTGAACCTTCTACATCGCATTGATTTGAAGCTAAATCATGAGTTTCGCAAGGATTAGAAGCTAACTCGTTTGTTTCGCCAGCATTTGAAGCTATATCATTTATATCGCTAGTATTTGAAGCTAAATCATTTGTGTTGCATGGATTTGAAGCTCATCCTTCTACTTCGCATTGATTAGAAGCTAAATCAAATTTATCGCGTGGATTATGAAACTAACTCGTTTGATCGTCTGCATTTGAAGCTATATCACTTATATCCCAAGTGTTTGAAGCTAAATCATTTGATGCGCATGGATTTGAAGGCAAACCTTCTACATCGCATTGATTTGAAGCTAAATCATGAGTTTCGCATGGATTAGAAGCTAACTCGTTTGTTACGCCTGCATTTGAAGCTATTCATTTATATCGCTAGTATTTGAAGCTAAATCATTTGTGTTGCATGGATTTGAAGCTCATCCTTCCACTTCGCATTGATTTGAAGCTAAATCAAGTTTATCGCATGGATTTTGTGGCTAAGTTGTTTGATCGTCTGCATTTGAAGCTATATCACTTATATCCCAAGTGTTTGAAGCGAATTTATTTGTTAAGCATGGATTTGAAGGTAAACCTCTTACATCTCATTGATTTGAAGCTAAATCATGAGTTTCGCATGGGTTAGAAGCTAACACGTTTGTTTCGCCTGCATTTGAAGCTATATCATTTATATCGCAAGTATTTGAAGCGAAATCATTTGTTAAGCATGGATTTGAAGGTAAACCTTCTACATCGCATTGATTTGAAGCTAAATCATGAGTTTCGCATGGATTAGAAGCTAACTCGTTTGTTTCGCCTGCATTTGGAGCTATATCATTTATATCGCAAGTATTTGAAGCTAAATCATTTGTGTTCCACGGATTTGAAGCTAATCCTTCTACTTCGCATTGATTTGAAGCTAAATCAAATTTATCGCGTGGATTTTGAAGCTAACTCGTTTGATCGTCTGCATTTGAAGCTATATCACTTATGTCCCAAGTGTTTGAAGCTAAATTATTTGTTATGCATGGATTTGAAGGTAAACCTTCTACATCGCATTGATTTGAAGCTAAATCATGAGTTTCGCATGGATTAGAAGCTAACTCGTTTGTTTCTTCTGCATTTGAAGCTATATCACTTATATCGCAAATGTCTGAAGCTAAATCACTTGTTTCGCGTGGACTTGAAGCCAACTCGTTTGATCGTCTGCATTTGAAGCAATATCACTTATATCCCAAGTGTCTGAAGCTAAATCATTTGTTGCGTATGGATTTGAAGGTGAACCTCCTACATCGCATTTATTTGAAGGTAAATCATGAGTTTCGCATGGATTAGATGCTAACTCGTTTGTTTCGCCTGCATTTGAAGCTATATCATTTATATCGCAAGTATTTGAAGCTAAATCATTTGTGTTCTACGGATTTGAAGCTCATCCTTCTACTTCGCATTGATTTGAAGCTAAATCAAGTTTATCGCATGGATTTTGAAGCTAACTCGTTTGATCGTCTGCATTTCAAGCTATATCACTTACGTCCCAAGTGTTTGAAGCTAAATTATTTGTTAAGCATGGATTTGAAGGTAAACCTCCTACATCGCATTGATTTGAAGCTAATCATGAGTTTCGCATGGATTAGAAGCCAACTCGTTTGTTTCGCCTGCATTTGAAGCTATATCATTTATATCGCAAGTATTTGAAGCTAAATCATTTGTGTTCCACGGATTTGAAGCTAATCCTTCTACTTCGCATTGATTTGAAGCTAAATCAAGTTTATCGCATGGATTTTGAAGCTAACTCGTTTGATCGTCTGCATTTGATGCCATATCACTTATATCCCAAGTGTTTGAACCTAAATCATTTTTTAAGCATGGATTTGAAGGTAAACCTTCTACATCGCATTGATTTGAAGCTAAATCATGAGTTTCGCATGGATTAGAAGCTAACACGTTTGCTTCGCCTGCATTTGAAGCTATGTCATTTATATCGCAAGTATTTGAAGCTAAATCATTTGTTAAGCATGGATTTGAAGGTAAACCTTCAACATCGCATTGATTTGAAGCTAAATCATGAGTTTCGCATGGATTAGAAGCTAACACGTTTGCTTCGCCTGCATTTGAAGCTATATCATTTATACCGCAAGTATCTGAACCTAAATCATTTGTTTCGCATGGATTTGAAGCTAAGCCTTCTACTTCGCATTGATTTGAAGCTAAATCAAGTTTATCGCATGGATTTTGAAGCTAACTGGTTTGATCGTCTGCATTTCAAGCTATATCACTTATATCCCAAGTGTTTGAAGCTAAATCATTTGTTGGGCATGGATTTCAAGGTGAACCTTCTACATCGCATTTATTTGAACCTAAATCATGAGTTACGCATGGATTAGAAGCTAACTCGTTTGTTTCGCCTGCATTTGAAGCTATATCATTTATATCGCAAGTATTTGAAGCTAAATCATTTGTGTTCCACGGATTTGAAGCTAATCCTTCTACTTCGCATTGATTTGAAGCTAAATCAAGTTTATCGCATGGATTTTGAATCTAACTCGTTTGATCGTCCGCATTTGATGCCATATCACTTATATCCCAAGTGCTTGAAGCTAAATCATTTTTTAAGCATGGATTTGAAGGTAAACCTTCTACATCGCATTGGTTTGAAGCTAAATCATGAGTTTCGCATGGATTAGAAGCTAACACGTTTGTTTCGCCTGCATTTGAAGCTATATCATTTATATCGCAAGTATTTGCAGCTAAATCATTTGTTAAGCATGGATTTGAAGGTAAACCTTCTACATCGCATTGATTTGAAGCTAAATCATGTGTTTCGCATAGATATGAAGCTAACTCGTTTGTTTCGTCTGCATTTGAAGCTGTATCATTTATACCGCAAGTATCTGAACCTAAATCATTTGTTTCGCATGGATTTGAAGCTAAGCCTTCTACTTCGCATTGAGTTGAAGCTAAATCAAGTTTATCGCATGGATTTTGAAGCTAACTGGTTTGATCGTCTGCATTTCAAGCTATATCACTTATATCCCAAGTGTTTGAAGCTAAATCATTTGTTGGGCATGGATTTGAAGGTGAACATTCTACATCGTATTTATTTGAACCTAAATCATGAGTTTCGCATGGATTAGAAGCTAACTCTTTGTTTCGCCTGCATTTGAAGCTATATCATTTATATCGCAAGTATTTGAAGCTAAATCATTTGTGTGCCACGGATTTGAAGCTAATCCTTCTACTTCGCATTGATTTGAAGTTAAATCATTTGTGTTGCATGGATTTGAAGCTCATCCTTCTACTTCGCATTGATTTGAAGCTAAATCAAGTTTATCGCATGGATTTTGAAGCTAACTCGTTTGATCGTCTGCATTTGAAGTTATATCACTTATGTCCCAAGTGTTTGTAGCTAAATTATTTGTTAAGCATGGATTTGAAGGTAAACCTCCTACATCGCATTGATTTGAAGCTAAATCATTAGTTTCGCATGGATTAGAATCTAACTCGTTTGTTTCGTCTGCATTTGAAGCTGTATCACTTATACCGCAAGTATCTGAACCTAAATCATTTGTTTCGCATGGATTGGAAGCTAAGCCTTCTACTTCGCATTGATTTGAAGCTAAATCAAGTTTATCGCATAGATTTTGAGGCTTACTCGTTTGATCGTCTGCATTTCAAGCTATATCACTTATATCCGAACTGTTTGAAGCTAAATCATTTGTTAAGCATGGATTTGAAGGTAAACCTCCTACATCGCATTGATTTGAAGCTAAATCATGAGTTTCGCATGGATTAGAAGCTAACACGTTTGTTTCGCCTGCATTTGAAGCTATATCATTTATATCGCAAGTATTTGAAGCGAAATCATTTGTTAAGCATGGATTTGAAGGTAAACCTTCTACATCGCATTGATTTGAAGCTAAATCATGAGTTTCGCATGGATTAGAAGCTAACTCGTTTGTTTCGTCTGCATTTGAAGCTGTATCACTTATACCGCAAGTATCTGAACCTAAGTCATTTGTTTCGCATGGATTGGAAGCTAAGCCTTCTACTTCGCATTGATTTGAAGCTAATCATGAGTTTCGCATGGATTAGAAGCCAACTCGTTTGTTTCGCCTGCATTTGAAGCTATATCATTTATATCGCAAGTATTTGAAGCTAAATCATTTGTGTTCCACGGATTTGAAGCTAATCCTTCTACTTAGCATTGATTTGAAGCTAAATCAAGTTTATCGCATGGATTTTGAAGCTAACTCGTTTGATCGTCTGCATTTGATGCCATATCACTTATATCCCAAGTGTTTGAACCTAAATCATTTTTTAAGCATGGATTTGAAGGTAAACCTTCTACATCGCATTGATTTGAAGCTAAATCATGAGTTTCGCATGGATTAGAAGCTAACACGTTTGCTTCGCCTGCATTTGAAGCTATGTCATTTATATCGCAAGTATTTGAAGCTAAATCATGTGTTAAGCATGGATTTGAAGGTAAACCTTCTACATCGCATTGATTTGAAGCTAAATCATGAGTTTCGCATGGATTAGAAGCTAACACGTTTGCTTCGCCTGCATTTGAAGCTATATCATTTATACCGCAAGTATCTGAACCTAAATCATTTGTTTCGCATGGATTTGAAGCTAAGCCTTCTACTTCGCATTGATTTGAAGCTAAATCAAGTTTATCGCATGGATTTTGAAGCTAACTGGTTTGATCGTCTGCATTTCAAGCTATATCACTTATATCCCAAGTGTTTGAAGCTAAATCATTTGTTAAGCATGGATTTGAAGGTAAACCCTCTACATCGCATTAATTTGAAGCTAAATCATGAGTTTCGCATGGATTAGGAGCTAACACGTATGTTTCGCCTGCATTTGAAGCTATATCATTCATATCGCAAGTATTTGAAGCTAAATCATTTGTTAACCACTGATTTGAAGGTAAACCTTCTACATCGCATTGATTTGAAGCTAAATCATGGGTTTCGCATAGATATGAAGCTAACTCGTTTGTTTCGTCTGCATTTGAAGCTGTATCACTTATACCGCAAGTATCTGGACCTAAATCATTTGTTTCGCATGGATTGGAAGCTAAGCCTTCTACTTCGCATTGATTTGAAGCTAAATCAAGTTTATCGCATAGATTTTGAAGCTTACTCGTTTCATCGTCTGCATTTCAAGCTATATCACTTATATCCGAACTGTTTGAAGCTAAATCATTTGTTAAGCATGGATTTGAAGGTAAACCTCCTACATCGCATTGATTTGAAGCTAATCATGAGTTTCGCATGGATTAGAAGCTAACACGTTTGTTTCGCCTGCATTTGAAGCTATATCATTTATATCACAAGTATTTGAAGCGGAATCATTTGTTAAGCATGGATTTGAAGGTAAACCTTCCACATCGCATTGATTTGAAGCTAAATCATGAGTTTCGCATGGATTAGAAGCCAACTCGTTTGTTTCGCCTGCATTTGAAGCTATATCATTTATATCGCAAGTATTTGAAGCTAAATCATTTGTGTTCCACGGATTTGAAGCTAATCCTTCTACTTCGCATTGATTTGAAGCTAAATCAAGTTTATCGCATGGATTTTGAATCTAACTCGTTTGATCGTCTGCATTTGATGCCATATCACTTATTTCCCAAGTGTTTGAAGCTAAATCATTTGTTAAGCATGGATTTGAAGGTAAACCCTCTACATCGCATTAATTTGAAGCTAAATCATGAGTTTCGGATGGATTAGAAGCTAACACGTATGTTTCGCCTGCATTTGAAGCTATATCATTCATATCGCAAGTATTTGAAGCTAAATCATTTGTTAAGCATGGATTTGAAGGTAACCTTCTACATCGCATTGATTTGAAGCTAAATCATGGGTTTCCGCATAGATATGAAGCTAACTCGTTTGTTTCGTCTGCATTTGAAGCTGTATCACTTATACCGCAAGTATCTGGACCTAAATTATTTGTTTCGCATGGATTGGAAGCTAAGCCTTCTACTTCGCATTGATTTGAAGCTAAATCAAGTTTATCGCATGGATTTTGAAGCTAACTCGTTTGACCGTCTGCATTTCAAGCTACATCAATGATGTCCCAAGTGTTTGAAGCTAAATTATTTGTTAAGCATGGATTTGAAGGTAAACCTCCTACATCGTATTTATTTGAACCTAAATCATGAGTTACGCATGGATTAGAAGCTAACTCGTTTGTTTCGCCTGCATTTGAAGCTATATCATTTATATCGCAAGTATTTGAAGCTAAATCATTTGTGTTCCACGGATTTGAAGCTAATCCTTCTACTTCGCATTGATTTGAAGCTAAATCAAGTTTATCGCATGGATTTTGAATCTAACTCGTTTGATCGTCTGCATTTGATGCCATATCACTTATATCCCAAGTGCTTGAAGCTAAATCATTTTTTAAGCATGGATTTGAAGGTAAACCTTCTACATCGCATTGATTTGAAGCTAAATCATGAGTTTCGCATGGATTAGAAGCTAACACGTTTGTTTCGCCTGCATTTGAAGCTATATCATTCATATCGCAAGTATTTGAAGCTAAATCATTTGTGTTGCATGGATTTGAAGCTCATCCTTCTACTTCGCATTGATTTGAATCTAAATCAAATTTATCGCGTGGATTATGAAGCTAACTCGTTTGATCGTCTGCATTTGAAGCTATACCACTTATATCCCAAGTGTTTGAAGCTAAATCATTTGTTTCGCATGGATTTGAAGCTGAACCTTCTACATCGCATTGATTTTCAGCTAAATCAACTGCATGGCATGGATTTGAAGATAACTCGTTTGTTTCTTCTGCATTTGAAGCTATATCACTTATATCGCAAGTGTCTGAAGCTAAATCACCTGTTTCGCGTGGACTTGAAGCTAACTCATTTGATCGTCTGCATTTGAAGCTATATCACTTATATCCCAAGTGTCTGAAGCTAAATCATTTGTTGTGCATGGATTTGAAGGTAAACCTTCTACATAGCATTGATTTGAAGCTAATTCATGAGTTTCGCATGGATTAGAAGCTAACTCGTTTGTTAGGCCTGCATTTGAAGCTATATCATTTATATCGCCAGTTTTTGAAGCTAAATCATTTGTGTTGCATGGATTTGAAGCTAATCCTTCTACTACGCATGGATTTGAAGCTAAATCAAGTTTATCGCATGGATTTTGAAGCTAACTCGTTTGATCGTCTGCATTTGAAGCTATATCACTTATATGCCAAGTGTTTGAAGCTAAATTATTTGTTAAGCATTGATTTGAAGGTAAACCTTCTACATCGCATTGATTTGAAGCTAAATCATGAGTTTCGCATGCATTAGAAACTAACTCGTTTGATTCGCCTGCATTTGAAGCTATATCATTTATATCGCAAGTATTTGAAGCTAAGTCATTTGTGTTGCATGGATTTGAAGGTAATCCTTCTACTTCGCATTGATTTGAAGCTAAATCAAGTTTATTGCATGGATTTTGAAGCTAACTCGTTTGATCGTCTGCATTTGAAGCTATATCACTTATATCCGAAGTGTTTGAAGCTAAATCATTTGTTAAGCACGGATTTGAAGGTAAACCTTCTACATCGCATTGATTTGAAGCTAAATCATGAGTTTCGCATGGATTAGAAGCTAACACGTTTGTTTCGCCTGCATTTGAAGCTATATCATTTATATCGCAAGTATTTGAAGCTAAATCATTTGTTAAGCTTGGATTTGAAGGTAAACCTTCTACATCGCATTGATTTGAAGCTAAATCATGAGTTTCGTATAGATTAGAAGCTAACACGTTTGTTTGGCCTGCATTAGAAGCTATATCATTTATATCGCAAGTATTTGAAGCTAAATCATTTGTTAAGCATGGATTTGAAGGTAAACCTTCTACATCGTATTGATTTGAATCTAAATCATGTGTTTCGCATAGATATGAAGCTAACTCGTTTGTTTCGTCTGCATTTGAAGCTGTATCATTTATACCGCAAGTATCAGAATCTAAATCATTTGTTTCGCATGGATTTGAAGCTAAGCCTACTACTTCGCATTGATTTGAAGCTAAATCAAGTTTATCGCATGGATTTTGAAGCTAACTCGTTTGATCGTCTGCATTTGAAGCTATATCACTTATATCCCAAGTGTTTGAAGCTAAATTATTTGTTAAGCATGGATTTGAAGGTAAACCTTCTACATCGCATTGATTTGAAGCTAAATCATGAGTTTCGCATGGATTATAAGCTAACTCGTTTGTTTCTCCTGCATTTGAAGCTATATCACTTATATCGCAAGTATCTGATGCTAAATCATTTGTTTCGCATGGATTTGAAGCTAAACCTTCTACATCGCATTGATTTTCAGCTAAATCAAGTGCTTGGCATGGATTTGAAGATAACTCGTTTGTTTCTTCTGCATTTGAAGCTATATCACTTATATCGCAAGTGTCTGAAGCTAAATCACTTGTTTCGCGTGGACTTGAAGCTAACTCGTTTGATCGTCTGCATTTGAAGCTATATCACTTATATCCCAAGTGTCTGTAGCTAAATCACTTGTGTTGCATGGATTTGAAGCTAATCCTTCTACTTCGCATTGATTTGATGCTAAATCAAGTTTATCGCATGGATTTTGAAGCTAACTCGTTTGATCGTGTGCATTTGAAGCTATATCACTTATATCCCAAGTGTTTGAAGCTAAATTATTTGTTAAGCATGGATTTGAAGATAAACCTTCTACATCGCATTTATTTGAAGCTAAATCATGAGTTTCGCATGGATTAGAAGCTAACTCGTTTGTTTCGCCTACATTTGAAGCTATATCATTTATATCGCAAGTATTGGAAGCTAAATCATTTGTGTTGCATGGATTTGAAGCTCATCCTTCTACTTCGCATTGATTTGAAGCTAAATCAAGTTTATCGCATGGATTTTGAGGCTAACTCGTTTGATCGTCTGCATTTGAAGCTATATCACTTATATCCCAAGTGTTTGAAGCTAAATTATTTGTTAAGCATAGATTTGAAGGTAAACCTTCTACATCGCATTGATTTGAAGCTAAATCATGAGTTTCGCATGGATTAGAGGCTAACTCGTTTGTTTCGCCTACATTTGAAGCTATATCATTTATATCGCAAGTATTTGAAGCTAAATCATTTGTGTTGCATGGATTTGAAGCTCATCCTTCTACTTCGTATTGATTTGAAGCTAAATCAAGTTTATCGCATGGATTTTGAAGCTAACTCGTTTGATCGTCTGCATTTGAAGCTATATCACGTATATCCCAAGTGTTTGAAGCTAAATCATTTGTTAAGCATGGATTTGAAGGTAAACCTTCTACATCGCATTGATTTGAAGCTAAATCATGAGTTTCGCATGGATTACAAGCTAACACGTTTGTTTCGCCTGCATTTGAAGCTATATCATTTATATCGCAAGTATCTGAAGCTAAATCATTGGTTAAGCATGGATTTGAAGGTAAACCTTCTACATCGCATTGATTTGAAGCTAAATCAAGTTTATCGCATGGATTTTGAAGCTAACTCGTTTGATCGTCTGCATTTGAAGCCATATCACTTATATCCCAAGTGTTTGAAGCTAAATCATTTGTTAAGCATGGATTTGAAGGTAAACCTTCTACATCGCATTGATTTGAAGCTAAATCATGAGTTTCGCATGGATTACAAGCTAACACGTTTGTTTCGCCAGCATTTGAAGCTATATCATTTATATCGCAAGTATTTGAAGCTAAATCATTTGTTAAGCTTGGATTTGAAGGTAAACCTTCTACATCGCATTGATTTGAAGCTAAATCATGAGTTTCGTATAGATTAGAAGCTAACACGTTTGTTTGGCCTGCATTAGAAGCTATATCATTTATATCGCAAGTATTTGAAGCGGAATCATTTGTTAAGCATGGATTTGAAGGTAAACCTTCTACATCGCATTGATTTGAAGCTAAATCATGTGTTTCGCATAGATATGTAGCTAACTCGTTTGTTTCGTCTGCATTTGAAGCTGTATCATTTATACCGCAAGTATCAGAATCTAAATCATTTGTTTCGCATGGATTTGAAGCTAAGCCTACTACTTCGCATTGATTTGAAGCTAAATCAAGTTTATCGCATGGATTTTGAAGCTAACTCGTTTGATCGTCTGCATTTGATGCCATATCACTTATTTCCCAAGTGTTTGAAGCTAAATCATTTGTTAAGCATGGATTTGAAGGTAAACCTTCTACATCGCATTGATTTGAAGCTAAATCATGAGTTTCGCATGGACTAGAAGCTAACTCGTTTGTTTCGTCTGCATTTGACGCTGTATCACTTATACCGCAAGTATCTGAACCTAAGTCATTTGTTTCGCATGGATTGGAAGCTAAGCCTTCTACTTCGCATTGATTTGAAGCTAAATCAAGTATATCGCATAGATTTTGAAGCTTACTCGATTGATCGTCTGCATTTCAAGCTATATCACTTATATCCCAACTGTTTGAAGCTAAATCATTTGTTAAGCATGGATTTGAAGGTAAACCTTCTACATCGCATTGATTTGAAGCTATATCATGTGTTTCGCATAGATATGAAGCTAACTCGTTTGTTTCGTCTGCATTTGAAGCTGTATCACTTATACCGCAAGTATCTGAACCTAAATCATTTGTTTCGCATGGATTGGAAGCTAAGCCTTCTACTTCGCATTGATTTGAAGCTAAATCAAGTTTATCGCATCGATTTTGAAGCTTACTCGTTTGATCGTCTGCATTTCAAGCTATATCACTTATATCCGAACTGTTTGAAGCTAAATCATTTGTTGCGCATGGATTTGAAGGTGAAACTTCTACATCGCATTGATTTGAAGCTAAATCATGAGTTTCGCATGGATTAGATGCTCACTCGTTTGTTTCGCCTGCATTTGAAGCTATATCATTTACATCGCAAGTATTTGAAGCTAAATCATTTGTTAAGCATGGATTTGAAGGTAAACCTTCTACATCGCATTGATTTGAAGCTAAATCAAATTTATCGCGTGGATTTTGAAGCTATCTCGTTTGATCGTCTGCATTTGAAGCTATATCACTTATGTCCCAAGTGTTTGAAGCTAAATTATTTGTTAAGCATGGATTTGAAGGTAAACCTCCTACATCGCATTGATTTGAAGCTAAATCATGAGTTTCGCATGGATTAGAAGCTAACACGTTTGTTTCGCCTGCATTTGAAGCTATTTCATTTATATCGCAAGTATTTGAAGCTAAATCATTTGTTAAGCATGGATTTGAAGGTAAACCTTCTACATCGTATTGATTTGAAGCTAAATCATGTGTTTCGCATAGATATGAAGCTAACTCGTTTGTTTCGTCTGCATTTGAAGCTGTATCACTTATACCGCAAGTATTTGAACTTAAATCATTTGTTTCGCATGGATTGGAAGCTAAGCCTTCTACTTCGCATTGATTTGAAGCTAAATCAAATTTATCGCGTGGATTATGAAACTAACTCGTTTGATCGTCTGCATTTGAAGCTATACCACTTATATCCCAAGTGTTTGATGCTAAATCATTTGTTTCGCATGGATTTGAAGCTGAACCTTCTACATCGCATTGATTTTCAGCTAAATCAACTGCATGGCATGGATTTGAAGATAACTCGTTTGTTTCTTCTGCATTTGAAGCTATATCACTTATATCGCAAGCGTCTGAAGCTAAATCACCTGTTTCGCGTGGACTTGAAGCTAACTCATTTGATCGTCTGCATTTGAAGCTATATCACTTATATCCCAAGTGTCTGAAGCTAAATCATTTGTTGTGCATGGATTTGAAGGTAAACCTTCTACATAGCATTGATTTGAAGCTAATTCATGTGTTTCGCATGGAATAGAAGCTAACTCGTTTGTTAGGCCTGCATTTGAAGCTATATCATTTATATCGCAAGTTTTTGAAGCTAAATCATTTGTGTTGCATGGATTTGAAGCTAATCCTTCTACTACGCATGGATTTGAAGCTAAATCAAGTTTATCGCATGGATTTTGAAGCTAACTCGTTTGATCGTCTGCATTTGAAGCTATATCACTTATATGCCAAGTGTTTGAAGCTAAATTATTTGTTAAGCATTGATTTGAAGGTAAACCTTCTACATCGCATTGATTTGAAGCTAAATCATGAGTTTCGCATGCATTAGAAACTAACTCGTTTGATTCGCCTGCGTTTGAAGCTATATCATTTATATCGCAAGTATTTGAAGCTAAGTCATTTGTGTTGCATGGATTTGAAGGTAATCCTTCTACTTCGCATTGATTTGAAGCTAAATCAAGTTTATTGCATGGATTTTGAAGCTAACTCGTTTGATCGTCTGCATTTGAAGCTATATCACTTATATCTGAAGTGTTTGAAGCTAAATCATTTGTTAAGCACGGATTTGAAGGTAAACCTTCTACATCGCATTGATTTGAAGCTAAATCATGAGTTTCGCATGGATTAGAAGCTAACACGTTTGTTTCGCCTGCATTTGAAGCTATATCATTTATATCGCAAGTATTTGAAGCTAAATCATTTGTTAAGCTTGGATTTGAAGGTAAACCTTCTACATCGCATTGATTTGAAGCTAAATCATGAGTTTCGTATAGATTAGAAGCTAACACGTTTGTTTGGCCTGCATTAGAAGCTATATCATTTATATCGCAAGTATTTGAAGCGGAATCATTTGTTAAGCATGGATTTGAAGGTAAACCTTCTACATCGCATTGATTTGAAGCTAAATCATGTGTTTCGCATAGATATGTAGCTAACTCGTTTGTTTCGTCTGCATTTGAAGCTGTATCATTTATACCGCAAGTATCAGAATCTCAATCATTTGTTTCGCATGGATTTGAAGCTAATCCTACTACTTCGCATTGATTTGAAGCTAAATCAAGTTTATCGCATGGATTTTGAAGCTAACTCGTTTGATCGTCTGCATTTGAAGCTATATCACTTATATCCCAAGTGTTTGAAGCTAAATTCTTTGTTAAGCATGGATTTGAAGGTAAACCTTCTACATCGCATTGATTTGAAGCTAAATCATGAGTTTCGCATGGATTAGAGGCTAACTCGTTTGTTTCGCCTACATTTGAAGCTATATCATTTATATCGCAAGTATTTGAAGCTAAATCATTTGTGTTGCATGGATTTGAAGCTCATCCTTCTACTTCGTATTGATTTGAAGCTAAATCAAGTTTATCGCATGGATTTTGAAGCTAACTCGTTTGATCGTCTGCATTTGAAGCTATATCACGTATATCCCAAGTGTTTGAAGCTAAATCATTTGTTAAGCATGGATTTGAAGGTAAACCTTCTACATCGCATTGATTTGAAGCTAAATCATGAGTTTCGCATGGATTACAAGCTAACACGTTTGTTTCGCCTGCATTTGAAGCTATATCATTTATATCGCAAGTATCTGAAGCTAAATCATTGGTTAAGCATGGATTTGAAGGTAAACCTTCTACATCGCATTGATTTGAAGCTAAATCAAGTTTATCGCATGGATTTTGAAGCTAACTCGTTTGATCGTCTGCATTTGAAGCCATATCACTTGTATCCCAAGTGTTTGAAGCTAAATCATTTGTTAAGCATGGATTTGAAGGTAAACCTTCTACATCGCATTGATTTGAAGCTAAATCATGAGTTTCGCATGGATTACAAGCTAACACGTTTGTTTCGCCAGCATTTGAAGCTATATCATTTATATCGCAAGTATTTGAAGCTAAATCATTTGTTAAGCTTGGATTTGAAGGTAAACCTTCTACATCGCATTGATTTGAAGCTAAATCATGAGTTTCGTATAGATTAGAAGCAAACACGTTTGTTTGGCCTGCATTAGAAGCTATATCATTTATATCGCAAGTATTTGAAGCGGAATCATTTGTTAAGCATGGATTTGAAGGTAAACCTTCTACATCGCATTGATTTGAAGCTAAATCATGTGTTTCGCATAGATATGTAGCTAACTCGTTTGTTTCGTCTGCATTTGAAGCTGTATCATTTATACCGCAAGTATCAGAATCTAAATCATTTGTTTCGCATGGATTTGAGCTAAGCCTACTACTTCGCATTGATTTGAAGCTAAATCAAGTTTATCGCATGGATTTTGAAGCTAACTCGTTTGATCGTCTGCATTTGATGCCATATCACTTATTTCCAAGTGTTTGAAGCTAAATCATTTGTTAAAGCATGGATTTGAAGGTAAACCCTCTACAATCGCATTAATTTGAAGCTAAATCATGAGTTTCGCATGATTAGAGCTAACACGTATGTTTCGCCTGCATTTGAAGCTATTTCATTCATATCGCAAGTATTTGAAGCTAAATCATTTGTTAAGCATGGATTTGAAGGTAACCTTCTACATCGCATTGATTTGAAGCTAAATCATGGGTTTCGCATAGATATGAGCTAACTCGTTTGTTTCGTCTGCATTTGAAGCTGTATCACTTATACCGCAAGTATCTGGACCTAAATTATTTGTTTCGCATGGATTGGAAGCTAAGCCTTCTACTTCGCATTGATTTGAAGCTAAATCAAGTTTATCGCATGGATTTGAAGCTAACTCGTTTGATCGTCTGCATTTCAAGCTATATCACTTATGTCCCAAGTGTTTGAAGCTAAATTATTTGTTAAGCATGATTTGAAGGTAAACCTCCTACATCGTATTTATTTGAACCTAAATCATGAGTTACGCATGGATTAGAAGCTAACTCGTTTGTTTCGCCTGCATTTGAAGCTATATCATTTATATCGCAAGTATTTGAAGCTAAATCATTTGTGTTCACGGATTTGAAGCTAATCCTTCTACTTCGCATTGATTTGAAGCTAAATCAAGTTTATCGCATGGATTTTGAATCTAACTCGTTTGATCGTCTGCATTTGTTGCCATATCACTTATATCCCAAGTGCTTGAAGCTAAATCATTTTTTAAGCATGGATCTGAAGGTAAACCTTCTACATCGCATTGATTTGAAGCTAAATCATGAGTTTCGCATGGATTAGAAGCTAACACGTTTGTTTTGCCTGCATTTGAAGCTATATCATTCATATCGCAAGTATTTGAAGCTAAATCATTTGTGTTGCATGGATTTGAAGCTCATCCTTCTACTTCGCATTGATTTGAATCTAAATCAAATTTATCGCGTGGATTATGAAGCTAACTCGTTTGATCGTCTGCATTTGAAGCTATACCACTTATATCCCAAGTGTTTGATGCTAAATCATTTGTTTCGCATGGATTTGAAGCTGACCTTCTACATCGCATTGATTTTCAGCTAAATCAACTGCATGGCATGGATTTGAAGATAACTCGTTTGTTTCTTCTGCATTTGAAGCTATATCACTTATATCGCAAGTGTCTGAAGCTAATCACCTGTTTCGCGTGGACTTGAAGCTAAACTCATTTGATCGTCTGCATTGAAGCTATATCACTTATATCCCAAGTGTCTGAAGCTAAATCATTTGTTGTGCATGGATGTGAAGTAAACCTTCTACATAGCATTGATTTGAAGCTAATTCATGTGTTTCGCATGGATTAGAAGCTAACTCGTTTGTTAGGCCTGCATTTGAAGCATATCATTTATATCGCAAGTTTTTGAAGCTAAATCATTTGTGTTGCATGGATTTGAAGCTAATCCTTCTACTACGCATGATTTGAAGCTAAATCAAGTTTATCGCATGGATTTTGAAGCTACTCGTTTGATCGTCTGCATTTGAGCTATATCCTTATATGCCAAGTGTTTGAAGCTAAATTATTTGTTAAGCATGATTTGAAGGTAAACCTTCTACATCGCATTGATTTGAAGCTAAATCATGAGTTTCGCATGCATTAGAAACTAACTCGTTGATTCGCCTGCATTTGAAGCTATATCATTTATATCGCAAGTATTTGAAGCTAAGTCATTTGTGTTGCATGGATTGAAGGTAATCCTTCTACTTCGCATTGATTTGAAGCTAAATCAGTTTATTGCATGGATTTTGAAGCTAACTCGTTTGATCGTCTGCATTTGAAGCTATATCACTTATATCCGAAGTGTTTGAAGCTAAATCATTTGTTAAGCACGGATTTGAAGGTAAACCTTCTACATCGCATTGATTTGAAGCTAAATCATGAGTTTCGCATGGATTAGAAGCTAACACGTTTGTTTCGCCTGCATTTGAAGCTATATCATTTATATCGCAAGTTTTTGAAGCTAAATCATTTGTTAAGCTTGGATTTGAAGGTAAACCTTCTACATCGCATTGATTTGAAGCTAAATCATGAGTTTCGTATAGATTAGAAGCTAACACGTTTGTTTGGCCTGCATTAGAAGCTATATCATTTATATCGCAAGTATTTGAAGCGGATCATTTGTTAAGCATGGATTTGAAGGTAAACCTTCTACATCGCATTGATTTGAAGCTAAATCATGTGTTTCGCATAGATATGTAGCTAACTCGTTTGTTTCGTCTGCATTTGAAGCTGTATCATTTATACCGCAAGTATCAGAATCTAAATCATTTGTTTCGCATGGATTTGAAGCTAATCCTACTACTTCGCATTGATTTGAGCTAAATCAAGTTTATCGCATGGATTTTGAAGCTAACTCGTTTGATCGTCTGCATTTGAAGCTATATCACTTATATCCCAAGTGTTTGAAGCTAAATTATTTGTTAAGCATGGATTTGAAGGTAAACCTTCTACATCGCATTGATTTGAAGCTAAATCATGAGTTTCGCATGGATACAAGCTAACACGTTTGTTTCGCCTGCATTTGAAGCTATATCACTTATATCGCAAGTATTTAAGCTAAATCATTTGTTAAGCATGGATTTGAAGGTAAACCTCTACATCGCATCGATTTGAAGCTAAATCAAGTTATCGCATGGATTTTGAAGCTAACTCGTTTGATCGTCTACATTTGAAGCCATATCACTTATATCCCAAGTGTTTGAAGCTAAATCATTTTTTAAGCATGGATTTGAAGGTAAACCTTCTACATCGCATTGATTTGAAGCTAAATCATGTGTTTCGCATAGATATGAAGCTAACTCGTTTGTTTCGTCTGCATTTGAGTCTGTATCATTTATACCGCAAGTATCTGAAACTAAATCATTTGTTTCGCATGGATTTGAAGCTAAACCTTCTACATCGCATTGATTGTTCAGCTAAATCAAGTGCATGGCATGGATTTGAAGATAACTCGTTTGTTTCTTCTGCATTTGAAGCTATATCATTTATATCGCAAGTATTTGAAGCTAAATCATTTGTTAAGCATGGATTTGAAGGTAAACCTTCTACATCGCATTGATTTTCAGCTAAATCAAGTGTATGGCATGGATTTGAAGATAACCCGTTTGTATCTTCTGCATTTGAAGCTATATCATTTATATCCCAAGTATTTGAAGCTAAATCATTTGTTAAGCATGGATTTGAAGGTAAACTTCTACATCGCATTGATTTGAAGCTAAATCATGAGTTTCGCATGGATTAGAAGCTAACTCGTTTGTTTCGCCTGCATTTGAAGCTATATCACTTATATCGCAAGTATCTGATGCTAAATCATTTGTTCGCATGGATTTGAAGCTAAACCTTCTACATCGCATTGATTTTCAGCTAAATCAAGTGCATGGCATGGATTTGAAGATACCCGTTTGTTTCTTCTGCATTTGAAGCTTTATCATTTATATCCCAAGTATTTGGAGCTAAATCATTTGTTAAGCATGGATTTGAAGGTAAACCTTCTACATCGCATTGATTTGAAGCTAAATCATGAGTTTCGCATGGATTATAAGCTAACTCGTTTGTTTCGCCTGCATTTGAAGCTATATCATTTATATCGCAAGTATTTGAAGCTAAATCATTTGTGTTGCATGGATTTTAAGCTAATCCTTCTACTTCGCATTGATTTGAAGCTAAATCAAGTTTATCGCATGGATTTTGAAGCTAACTCGTTTGATCGTCTGCATTTGAAGCTATATCACGTATATCCCAAGTGTTTGAAGCTAAATCATTTGTTAAGCATGGATTTGAAGGTAAACCTTCTACATCTCATTGATTTGAAACTAAATCATGAGTTTCGCATGGATTACAAGCTAACACGTTTGTTTCGCCTGCATTTGAAGCTATATCATTTATATCGCAAGTATTTGAAGCTAAATCATTTGTTAAGCATGGATTTGAAGGTAAACCTTCTACATCGCATTGATTTGAAGCTAAATCTAGTTTATCGCATGGATTTTGAAGCTAACTCGTTTGATCGTCTGCATTTGAAGCCATATCACTTATATCCCAAGTGTTTGAAGCTAAATTATTTGTTAAGCATGGATTTGAAGGTAAACCTTCTACATCGCATTTATTTGAAGCTAAATCATGAGTTTCGCATGGATTAGAAGCTAACTCGTTTGTTTCGCCTACATTTGAAGCTATATCATTTATATCGCAAGTATTTGAAGCTAAATCATTTGTGTTGCATGGATTTGAAGCTCACCCTTCTACTTCGCATTGATTTGAAGCTAAATCAAGTTTATCGCATGGATTTTGAGGCTAACTCGTTTGATCTTCTGCATTTGAAGCTATATCACTTATATCGCAATTGTTTGAAGCTAAATTATTTGTTAAGCATGGATTTGAAGCTAATCCTTCTACTTCGCATTGATTTGAAGCTAAATCAAGTTTATCGCATGGATTTTGAAGCTAATTCGTTTGATCGTCTGCATTTGAAGCTATATCACTTATATCCCAAGTGTTTGAAGCTAAATTATTTGTTAAGCATGGATTTGAAGGTAAACCTTCTACATCGCATTGATTTGAAGCTAAATCATGAGTTTCGCATGGATTAGAAGCTAACACGTTTGTTTCGCCTGCATTTGAAGCTATATCATTTATATCGCAAGTATTTGAAGCTAAATCATTTGTGTTGCATGGATTTTAAGCTAATCCTTCTACTTCGCATTGATTTGAAGCTAAATCAAGTTTGTCGCATGGATTTGGAAGCTAACTCGTTTGATCGTCTGCATTTGAAGCTATATCACGTATATCCCAAGTGTTTGAAGCTAAATCATTTGTTAAGCATGGATTTGAAGGTAAACCTTCTACATCGCATTGATTTGAAGCTAAATCATGAGTTTCGCATGGATTACAATCTAACACGTTTGTTTCGCCTGCATTTGAAGCTATATCACGTATATCCCAAGTGTTTGAAGCTAAATCATTTGTTCAGCATGGATTTGAAGGTAAACCTTCTACATCGCATTGATTTGAAGCAAAATCATGAGTTTCGCATGGATTAGAAGCTAACACGTTTGTTTCGCCTGCATTTGAAGCTATATCATTTATATCGCAAGTATTTGAAGCTAAATTATTTGTTAAGCATGGATTTGAAGGTAAACCTTCTACATCGCATTTATTTGAAGCTAAATCATGAGTTTCGCATGGATTAGAAGCTAACTCGTTTGTTTCGCCTACATTTGAAGTTATATCATTTATATCGCAAGTATTTGAAGCTAAATCATTTGTGTTGCATGGATTTGAAGGTAAACCTTCTACATCGCATTGATTTGAAGCTAAATCAAGTTTATCGCATTGATTTTGAAGCTAACTCGTTTGATCGTCTGCATTTGAAGCCATATCACTTATATCCCAAGTGTTTGAAGCTAAATTATTTGTTAAGCATGGATTTGAAGGTAAACCTTCTACATCGCATTTATTTGAAGCTAAATCATGAGTTTCGCATGGATTAGAAGCTAACTCGTTTGTTTCGCCTACATTTGAAGCTATATCATTTATATCGCAAGTATTTGAAGCTAAATCATTTGTGTTGCATGGATTTGAAGCTCACCCTTCTACTTCGCATTGATTTGAAGCTAAATCAAGTTTATCGCATGGATTTTGAGGCTAACTCGTTTGATCTTCTGCATTTGAAGCTATATCACTTATATCCCAATTGTTTGAAGCTAAATTATTTGTTAAGCATGGATTTGAAGGTAAACCTTCTACATCGCATTGATTTGAAGCTAAATCATGAGTTTCGCATGGATTACAAGCTAACACGTTTGTTTCGCCTGCATTTGAAGCTATATCACTTATATCGCAAGTATTTGAAGCTAAATCATTTGTTAAGCATGGATTTGAAGGTAAACCTTCTACATCGCATCGATTTGAAGCTAAATCAAGTTTACCGCATGGATTTTGAAGCTAACTCGTTTGATCGTCTACATTTGAAGCCATATCACTTATATCCCAAGTGTTTGAAGCTAAATCATTTTTTAAGCATGGATTTGAAGGTAAACCTTCTACATCGCATTGATTTGAAGCTAAATCATGTGTTTCGCATAGATATGAATCTAACTCGTTTGTTTCGTCTGCATTTGAGTCTGTATCATTTATACCGCAAGTATCTGAAACTAAATCATTTGTTTCGCATGGATTTGAAGCTAAACCTTCTACATCGCATTGATTTTCAGCTAAATCAAGTGCATGGCATGGATTTGAAGATAACTCGTTTGTTTCTTCTGCATTTGAAGCTATATCATTTATATCGCAAGTATTTGAAGCTAAATCATTTGTTAAGCATGGATTTGAAGGTAAACCTTCTACATCGCATTGATTTTCAGCTAAATCACGTGCATGGCATGGATTTGAAGATAACCCGTTTGTTTCTTCTGCATTTGAAGCTATATCATTTATATCCCAAGTATTTGAAGCTAAATCATTTGTTAAGCATGGATTTGAAGGTAAAC
This sequence comes from Megalopta genalis, assembly GCF_051020955.1. NCBI lineage: Eukaryota > Metazoa > Arthropoda > Insecta > Hymenoptera > Halictidae > Megalopta > Megalopta genalis. Next base: position 47,129 of record NW_027476859.1, read on the forward strand.
CTTCTACATCGCATTGATTTGAAGCTAAATCATGAGTTTCGCATGGATTAGAAGCTAACACGTTTGTTTTGCCTGCATTTGAATCTATATCATTTATATCGCTAGAATTTGAAGCTAAATCATTTGTGTTGCATGGATTTGAAGCTCATCCTTCTACTTCGCATTGATTTGAAGCTAAATCAAATTTATCGCGTGGATTATGAAGCTAACTCGTTTGATCGTCTGCATTTGAAGCTATGTCACTTATATCCCAAGTGTTTGAAGCTAAATCATTTGTTAAGCATGGATTTGAAGGTAAACCTTCTACATCGCATTGATTTGAAGCTAAATCATGAGTTTCGCATGTATTAGAAGCTAACTCGTTTGTTTCGCCTACATTTGAAGCTATATCATTTATATCGCAAGTATTTGAAGCCAAATCATTTGTGTTACATGGATTTGAAGCTCATCCTTCTACTTCGCATTGATTTGAAGCTAAATCAAGTTTATCGCATGGATTTTGAAGCTAACTCGTTTGATCGTCTGCATTTGAAGCTATATCACTTATATCCCAAGTGTTTGAAGCTAAATTATTTGCTAAGCATGGATTTGAAGGTGAACCTTCTACATCGCATTGATTTGAAGCTAAATCATGAGTTTCGCATGGATTAGAAGCTAACTCGTTTGTTTCGCCTGCATTTGAAGCTATATCACTTATATCGCAAGTATCTGATGCTAAATCATTTGTTTCGCATGGATTTGAAGCTAAACCTTCTACATCGCATTGATTTTCAGCTAAATCAAGTGCATGGCATGGATTTGAAGATAACCCGTTTGTTTCTTCTGCATTTGAAGCTTTATCATTTATATCCCAAGTATTTGGAGCTAAATCATTTGTTAAGCATGGATTTGAAGGTAAACCTTCTACATCGCATTGATTTGAAGCTAAATCATGAGTTTCGCATGGATTAGAAGCTAACACGTTTGTTTTGCCTGCATTTGAATCTATATCATTTATATCGCTAGGATTTGAAGCTAAATCATTTGTGTTGCATGGATTTGAAGCTCATCCTTCTACTTCGCATTGATTTGAAGCTAAATCAAATTTATCGCGTGGATTATGAAGCTAACTCGTTTGATCGTCTGCATTTGAAGCTATGTCACTTATATCCCAAGTGTTTGAAGCTAAATCATTTGTTAAGCATGGATTTGAAGGTAAACCTTCTACATCGCATTGATTTGAAGCTAAATCATGAGTTTCGCATGGATTACAAGCTAACACGTTTGTTTCGCCTACATTTGAAGCTATATCATTTATATCGCAAGTATTTGAAGCTAAATCATTTGTGTTGCATGGATTTGAAGCTCACCCTTCTACTTCGCATTGATTTGAAGCTAAATCAAGTTTATCGCATGGATTTTGAGGCTAACTCGTTTGATCTTCTGCATTTGAAGCTATATCACTTATATCGCAATTGTTTGAAGCTAAATTATTTGTTAAGCATGGATTTGAAGCTAATCCTTCTACTTCGCATTGATTTGAAGCTAAATCAAGTTTATCGCATGGATTTTGAAGCTAATTCGTTTGATCGTCTGCATTTGAAGCTATATCACTTATATCCCAAGTGTTTGAAGCTAAATTATTTGTTAAGCATGGATTTGAAGGTAAACCTTCTACATCGCATTGATTTGAAGCTAAATCATGAGTTTCGCATGGATTAGAAGCTAACACGTTTGTTTCGCCTGCATTTGAAGCTATATCATTTATATCGCAAGTATTTGAAGCTAAATCATTTGTGTTGCATGGATTTTAAGCTAATCCTTCTACTTCGCATTGATTTGAAGCTAAATCAAGTTTGTCGCATGGATTTGGAAGCTAACTCGTTTGATCGTCTGCATTTGAAGCTATATCACGTATATCCCAAGTGTTTGAAGCTAAATCATTTGTTAAGCATGAATTTGAAGGTAAACCTTCTACATCGCATTGATTTGAAGCTAAATCATGAGTTTCGCATGGATTACAATCTAACACGTTTGTTTCGCCTGCATTTGAAGCTATATCACGTATATCCCAAGTGTTTGAAGCTAAATCATTTGTTCAGCATGGATTTGAAGGTAAACCTTCTACATCGCATTGATTTGAAGCAAAATCATGAGTTTCGCATGGATTAGAAGCTAACACGTTTGTTTCGCCTGCATTTGAAGCTATATCATTTATATCGCAAGTATTTGAAGCTAAATTATTTGTTAAGCATGGATTTGAAGGTAAACCTTCTACATCGCATTTATTTGAAGCTAAATCATGAGTTTCGCATGGATTAGAAGCTAACTCGTTTGTTTCGCCTACATTTGAAGCTATATCATTTATATCGCAAGTATTTGAAGCTAAATCATTTGTGTTGCATGGATTTGAAGGTAAACCTTCTACATCGCATTGATTTGAAGCTAAATCAAGTTTATCGCATTGATTTTGAAGCTAACTCGTTTGATCGTCTGCATTTGAAGCCATATCACTTATATCCCAAGTGTTTGAAGCTAAATTATTTGTTAAGCATGGATTTGAAGGTAAACCTTCTACATCGCATTGATTTGAAGCTAAATCATGAGTTTCGCATGGATTAGAAGCTAACTCGTTTGTTTCGCCTACATTTGAAGCTATATCATTTATATCGCAAGTATTTGAAGCTAAATCATTTGTGTTGCATGGATTTGAAGCTCACCCTTCTACTTCGCATTGATTTGAAGCTAAATCAAGTTTATCGCATGGATTTTGAGGCTAACTCGTTTGATCTTCTGCATTTGAAGCTATATCACTTATATCCCAATTGTTTGAAGCTAAATTATTTGTTAAGCATGGATTTGAAGGTAAACCTTCTACATCGCATTGATTTGAAGCTAAATCATGAGTTTCGCATGGATTACAAGCTAACACGTTTGTTTCGCCTGCATTTGAAGCTATATCACTTATATCGCAAGTATTTGAAGCTAAATCATTTGTTAAGCATGGATTTGAAGGTAAACCTTCTACATCGCATCGATTTGAAGCTAAATCAAGTTTACCGCATGGATTTTGAAGCTAACTCGTTTGATCGTCTACATTTGAAGCCATATCACTTATATCCCAAGTGTTTGAAGCTAAATCATTTTTTAAGCATGGATTTGAAGGTAAACCTTCTACATCGCATTGATTTGAAGCTAAATCATGTGTTTCGCATAGATATGAATCTAACTCGTTTGTTTCGTCTGCATTTGAGTCTGTATCATTTATACCGCAAGTATCTGAAACTAAATCATTTGTTTCGCATGGATTTGAAGCTAAACCTTCTACATCGCATTGATTTTCAGCTAAATCAAGTGCATGGCATGGATTTGAAGATAACTCGTTTGTTTCTTCTGCATTTGAAGCTATATCATTTATATCGCAAGTATTTGAAGCTAAATCATTTGTTAAGCATGGATTTGAAGGTAAACCTTCTACATCGCATTGATTTTCAGCTAAATCACGTGCATGGCATGGATTTGAAGATAACCCGTTTGTTTCTTCTGCATTTGAAGCTATATCATTTATATCCCAAGTATTTGAAGCTAAATCATTTGTTAAGCATGGATTTGAAGGTAAACCTTCTACATCGCATTGATTTGAAGCTAAATCATGAGTTTCGCATGGATTAGAAGCTAACACGTTTGTTTTGCCTGCATTTGAATCTATATCATTTATATCGCTAGAATTTGAAGCTAAATCATTTGTGTTGCATGGATTTGAAGCTCATCCTTCTACTTCGCATTGATTTGAAGCTAAATCAAATTTATCGCGTGGATTATGAAGCTAACTCGTTTGATCGTCTGCATTTGAAGCTATGTCACTTATATCCCAAGTGTTTGAAGCTAAATCATTTGTTAAGCATGGATTTGAAGGTAAACCTTCTACATCGCATTGATTTGAAGCTAAATCATGAGTTTCGCATGTATTAGAAGCTAACTCGTTTGTTTCGCCTACATTTGAAGCTATATCATTTATATCGCAAGTATTTGAAGCCAAATCATTTGTGTTACATGGATTTGAAGCTCATCCTTCTACTTCGCATTGATTTGAAGCTAAATCAAGTTTATCGCATGGATTTTGAAGCTAACTCGTTTGATCGTCTGCATTTGAAGCTATATCACTTATATCCCAAGTGTTTGAAGCTAAATTATTTGCTAAGCATGGATTTGAAGGTGAACCTTCTACATCGCATTGATTTGAAGCTAAATCATGAGTTTCGCATGGATTAGAAGCTAACTCGTTTGTTTCGCCTGCATTTGAAGCTATATCACTTATATCGCAAGTATCTGATGCTAAATCATTTGTTTCGCATGGATTTGAAGCTAAACCTTCTACATCGCATTGATTTTCAGCTAAATCAAGTGCATGGCATGGATTTGAAGATAACCCGTTTGTTTCTTCTGCATTTGAAGCTTTATCATTTATATCCCAAGTATTTGGAGCTAAATCATTTGTTAAGCATGGATTTGAAGGTAAACCTTCTACATCGCATTGATTTGAAGCTAAATCATGAGTTTCGCATGGATTAGAAGCTAACACGTTTGTTTTGCCTGCATTTGAATCTATATCATTTATATCGCTAGAATTTGAAGCTAAATCATTTGTGTTGCATGGATTTGAAGCTCATCCTTCTACTTCGCATTGATTTGAAGCTAAATCAAATTTATCGCGTGGATTATGAAGCTAACTCGTTTGATCGTCTGCATTTGAAGCTATGTCACTTATATCCCAAGTGTTTGAAGCTAAATCATTTGTTAAGCATGGATTTGAAGGTAAACCTTCTACATCGCATTGATTTGAAGCTAAATCATGAGTTTCGCATGGATTACAAGCTAACACGTTTGTTTCGCCTACATTTGAAGCTATATCATTTATATCGCAAGTATTTGAAGCTAAATCATTTGTGTTGCATGGATTTGAAGCTCATCCTTCTACTTCGCATTGATTTCAAGCTAAATCAAGTTTATCGCATGGATTTTGAGGCTAACTCGTTTGATCGTCTGCATTTGAAGCTATATCACTTATATCCCAAGTGTTTGAAGCTAAATCATTTGTTAAGCATGGATTTGAAGGTAAACCTTCAACATCGCATTGATTTGAAGCTAAGTCATGAGTTTCGCATGGATTACAAGCTAACTCGTTTGTTTCGCCTGCATTTGAAGCTATATCACGTATATCCCAAGTGTTTGAAGCTAAATCATTTGTTAAGCATGGATTTGAAGGTAAACCTTCTACATCGCATTGATTTGAAGCTAAATCATGAGTTTCGCATGGATTACAAGCTAACACGTTTGTTTCGCCTACATTTGAAGCTATATCATTTATATCGCAAGTATTTGAATCTAAATCATTTGTGTTGCATGGATTTGAAGCTCATCCTTCTACTTCGCATTGATTTCAAGCTAAATCAAGTTTATCGCATGGATTTTGAGGCTAACTCGTTTGATCGTCTGCATTTGAATCTGTATCATTTATACCGCAAGTATCTGAAACTAAATCATTTGTGTTGCATGGATTTTAAGCTAATCCTTCTACTTCGCATTGATTTGAAGCTAAATCAAGTTTATCGCATGGATTTTGAAGCTAACTCGTTTGATCGGCTTCATTTGAAGCTATATCACGTATATCCCAAGTGTTTGAAGCTAAATCATTTGTTAAGCATGGATTTGAAGGTAAACCTTCTACATCGCATTGATTTGAAGCTAAATCATGAGTTTCGCATGGATTACAAGCTAACACGTTTCTTTCGCCTGCATTTGAAGCTATATCATTTATATCGCAAGTATTTGAAGCTAAATCATTTGTTAAGCATGGATTTGAAGGTAAACATTCTACATCGCATTGATTTGAAGCTAAATCAATTTTATCGCATGGATTTTGAAGCTAACTCGTTTGATCGTCTGCATTTGAAGCCATATCACTTATATCCCAAGTGTTTGAAGCTAAATCATTTTTTAAGCATGGATTTGAGGGTAAACCTTCTACATCGCATTGATTTGAAGCTAAATCATGTGTTTCGCATAGATATGAAGCTAACTCGTTTGTTTCGTCTGCATTTGCATCTGTATCATTTATACCGCAAGAATCTGAAACTAAATCATTTGTTTCGCATGGATTTGAAGCTAAACCTTCTACATCGCATTGATTTTCAGCTGAATCAAGTGCATGGCATGGATTTGAAGATAACTCGTTTGTGTCTTCTGCATTTGAAGCTATATCACTTATATCCCAAGTGTTTGAAGCTAAATTATTTGTTAAGCATGGATTTGAAGGTAAACCTTCTACATCGCATTGATTTGAAGCTAAATCATGAGTTTCGCATGGATAAGAAGCTAACACGTTTGTTTCGCCTGCATTTGAAGCTATATCATTTATATCGCAAGTATTTGAAGCTAAATCATTTGTGTTGCATGGATTTTAAGCTAATCCTTCTACTTCGCATTGATTTGAAGCTAAATCAAGTTTATCGCATGGATTTTGAAGCTAACTCGTTTGATCGTCTGCATTTGAAGCTATATCACGTATATCCCAAGTGTTTGAAGCTAAATCATTTGTTAAGCATGGATTTGAAGGTAAACCTTCTACATCGCATTGATTTGAAGCTAAATCATGAGTTTCGCATGGATTAGAAGCTAACTCGTTTGATCGTCTGCATTTGAAGCTATATCACTTATATCCCAAGTGTCTGAAGCTAAATCATTTGTGTTGCATGGATTTGAAGCTAATCCTTCTACTTCGCATTGATTTGAAGCTAAATCAAGTTTATCGCATGGATTTTGAAGCTAACTCGTTTGATCGTCTGCATTTGAAGCTATATCACGTATATCCCAAGTGTTTGAAGCTAAATTATTTGTTAAGCATGGATTTGAAGGTAAACCTTCTACATCGCATTGATTTGAAGCTAAATCATGAGTTTCGCATGGATAAGAAGCTAACACGTTTGTTTCGCCTGCATTTGAAGCTATATCATTTATATCGCAAGTATTTGAAGCTAAATCATTTGTGTTGCGTGGATTTTAAGCTAATCCTTCTACTTCGCATTGATTTGAAGCTAAATCAAGTTTATCGCATGGATTTTGAAGCTAACTCGTTTGATCGTCTGCATTTGAAGCTATATCACGTATATCCCAAGTGTTTGAAGCTAAATCATTTGTTAAGCATGGATTTGAAGGTAAACCTTCTACATCGCATTGATTTGAAGCTAAATCATGAGTTTCGCATGGATTAGAAGCTAACACGTTTGTTTCGCCTGCATTTGAAGCTATATCATTTAGATCGCAAGAATTTGCAGCTAAATCATTTGTTAAGCATGGATTTGAAGGTAAACCTTCTACATCGCATTGATTTGAAGCTAAATCATGTGTTTCGCATAGATATGAAGCTAACTCGTTTGTTTCGTCTGCATTTGAATCTGTATCATTTATACCGCAAGTATCTGAAACTAAATCATTTGTTTCGCATGGATTTGAAGCTAAACCTTCTACATCGCATTGATTTTCAGCTAAATCAAGTGCATTGCATGGATTTGAAGATAACTCGTTTGTGTCTTCTGCATTTGAAGCTATATCACTTATATCGCAAATGTCTGAAGCTAAACCACTTTTTTCGCGTGGACTTGAAGCTAACTCGTTTGATCGTCTGCATTTGAAGCTATATCACTTACATCCCAAGTGTCTGAAGCTAAATCATTTGTGTTGCATGGATTTGAAGCTAATCCTTCTACTTCGCATTGATTTGAAGCTAAATCAAGTTTATCGCATGGATTTTGAAGCTAACACGTTTGTTTCGCCTGCATTTGAAGCTATATCATTTATATCGCAAGTATTTGAAGCTAAATCATTTGTGTTGCATGGATTTTAAGCTAATCCTTCTACTTCGCATTGATTTGAAGCTAAATCAAGTTTATCGCATGGATTTTGAAGCTAACTCGTTTGATCGTCTGCATTTGAAGCTATATCACGTATATCCCAAGTGTTTGAAGCTAAATCATTTGTTAAGCATGGATTTGAAGGAAAACCTTCTACATCGCATTGATTTGAAGCTAAATCATGTGTTTCGCATAGATATGAAGCTAACTCGTTTGTTTCGTCTGCATTTGAAGCTGTATCATTTATACCGCAAGTATCTGAACCTAAATCATTTGTTTCGCATGGATTTGAAGTTAAGCCTTCTACTTCGCATTGATTTGAAGCTAAATCAAGTTTATCGCATGGATTTTGAAGCTAACACGTTTGATCTATGCATTTGCAGTTATATCACTTATATCCCAAGTGTTTGAAGCTAAATTATTTGTTAAGCATGAATTTGAAGGTAAACCTTCTACATCACATTGATTTGAAGCTAAATCATGAGTTTCGCATGGATTAGAAGCTAACTCGTTTGTTTCGCCTGCATTTGAAGCTATATCACTTATATCGCAAGTATCTGATGCTAAATCATTTGTTTCGCATGGATTTGAAGCTAAACCTTCTACATCGCATTGATTTTCAGCTAAATCAAGTGCATGGCATGGATTTGAAGATAACCCGTTTGTTTCTTCTGCATTTGAAGCTTTATCATTTATATCCCAAGTATTTGGAGCTAAATCATTTGTTAAGCATGGATTTGAAGGTAAACCTTCTACATCGCATTGATTTGAAGCTAAATCATGAGTTTCGCATGGATTAGAAGATAACTCGTTTGTTTCTTTTGCATTTGAAGCTATATCACTTATATCGCAAGTGTCTGAAGCTAAATCACTTGTTTCGCATGGACTTGAAGCTAACTCGTTTGATCGTCTGCATTTGAAGCTATATCACTTATATCCCAAGTGTCTGAAGCTAAATCACTTGTGTTGCATGGATTTGAAGCTAATCCTTCTACTTCGCATTGATTTGAATCTAAATCAAGTTTATCACATGGATTTTGAAGCTAACTCGTTTGATCGTCTGCATTTGAATCTGCATCATTTATACCGCAAGTATCTGAACCTAAGTCATTTGTTTCGCATGGATTTGAAGCTAAACCTTCTACATCGCATTGATTATCAGCTAAATCAAGTGCTTGGCATGGATTTGAAGATAACTCGTTTGTTTCTTCTGCATTTGAAGCTATATCACTTATATCGCAAGTGTCTGAAGCTAAATCACTTGTTTCGCGTGGACTTGAAGCTAACTCATTTGATCGTCTGCATTTGAAGCTATATCACTTATATCCCAAGTGTCTGAAGCTAAATCACTTGTGTTGCATGGATTTGAAGCTAATCCTTCTACTTCGCATTGATTTGAATCTAAATCAAGTTTATCACATGGATTTTGAAGCTAACTCGTTTGATCGTCTGCATTTGAAACTATATCACTTCTATCCCAAGTGTTTGAAGCTAAATTATTTGTTAAGCATGGATTTGAAGGTAAACCTTCTACATCGCATTTATTTGAAGCTAAATCGTGAGTTTCGCATGGATTAGAAGCTAACTCGTTTGTTTCGCCTACATTTGAAGCTATATCATTTATATCGCAAGTATTTGAATCTAAATCATTTGCGTTGCATGGATTTGAAGCTCATCCTTCTACTTCGCATTGATTTGAAGCTAAATCAAGTTTATCGCATGGATTTTGAGGCTAATTCGGTTGATCGTCTGCATTTGAATCTATATCACATATATCCCAAGTATTTGAACCTAAATCATTTATTAAGCATGGATTTGAAGGTAAACCTTCTACATCGCATTGATTTGAAGCTAAATCATGTTTTTCGCATAGATATGAAGCTAACTCGTTTGTTTCGTCTGCATTTGAAGCTGTATCATTTATATCGCAAGTATTTGAAGCTAAATCATTTGTTTCGCATGGATTTGAAGCTAAGCCTTCTACTTCGCATTGATTTGAAGCTAAATCAAGTTTATCGCATGGATTTTGAAGCTAACACGTTTGATCTATGCATTTGAAGCTATATCACTTATATCGCAAGTGTCTGAAGCTAAATCACTTGTTTCGCGTGGACTTGAAGCCAACTCGTTTGATCGTCTGCATTTCAAGCTATATCACTTATATCCCAAGTGTTTGAAGCTAAATTATTTGTTAAGCATGGATTTGAAGGTAAACCTTCTACATCGCATTGATTTGAAGCTAAATCATGAGTTTCGCATGGATTAGATGCTAACTCGTTTGTTTCGCCTGCATTTGAAGCTATATCACTTAAATCGCAAGTATCTGATGCTAAATCATTTGTTTCGCATGGATTTCAAGCTAAACCTTCTACATCGCATTGATTTTCAGCTAAATCAAGTGCATGGCATGGATTTGAAGATAACTCGTTTGTTTCTTCTGCATTTGAAGCTATATCATTTATATCGCAAGTATTTGAAGCTAAATCATTTGTTAAGCATGGATTTGAAGGTAAACCTTCTACATCGCATTGATTTTCAGCTAAATCAAGTGCATGGCATGGATTTGAAGATAACTCGTTTGCTACTTCTGCATTTGAAACTATATCACTTATATTGCAAATGTCTGAAGCAAAATCACTTGTTTCGCGTGGACTTGAAGCTAACACGTTTGATCGTCTGCATTTGAAGCTATATCACATATATCCCAAGTGTCTGAACCTAAATCATTTGTGTTGCATGGATTTGAAGCTAATCCTTCTACTTCGCATTGATTTGAAGCTAAATCAAGTTTATCGCATGGATTTTGAAGCTAACTCGTTTGATCGTCTGCATTTGAAGCTATATCACGTATATCCCAAGTGTTTGAAGCTAAATCAGTTGTTAAGCATGGATTTGAAGGAAAACCTTCTACATCGCATTGATTTGAAGCTAAATCATGTGTTTCGCATAGATATGAAGCTAACTCGTTTGTTTCGTCTGCATTTGAAGCTGTATCATTTATACCGCAAGTATCTGAACCTAAATCATTTGTTTCGCATGGATTTGAAGCTAAGCCTTCTACTTCGCATTGATTTGAAGCTAAATCAAGTTTATCGCATGGATTTTGAAGCTAACACGTTTGATCTATGCATTTGAAGCTATATCACTTATATCCCAAGTGTTTGAAGCTAAATTATTTGTTAAGCATGAATTTGAAGGTAAACCTTCTACATCACATTGATTTGAAGCTAAATCATGAGTTTCGCATGGATTAGAAGCTAACTCGTTTGTTTCGCCTGCATTTGAAGCTATATCACTTATATCGCAAGTATCTGATGCTAAATCATTTGTTGTGCATGGATTTGAAGGTAAACCTTCTACACCGCATTGATTTGAAGCTAAATCATGAGTTTCGCATGGGTTAGAAGATAACTCGTTTGTTTCTTCTGCATTTGAAACTATATCATTTATATCGCAAGTATTTGAAGCTAAATCATTTGTTAAGCATGGATTTGAAGTTAAACCTTCTACATCGCATTGATTTGAAGTTAAATCAAGTTTATCGCATGGATTTTGAAGCTAACTCGTTTGATCGTCTGCATTTGAAGCCATATCACTTATATCCCAAGTGTTTGAAGCTAAATCATTTTTTAAGCATGGATTTGAAGGTAAACCTTCTACATCGCATTGATTTGAAGCTAAATCATGTGTTTCGCATAGATGTGAAGCTAACTCGTTTGTTTCGTCTGCATTTGAATCTGCATCATTTATACCGCAAGTATCTGAACCTAAATCATTTGTTTCGCATGGATTTGAAGCTAAACCTTCTACATCGCATTGATTATCAGCTAAATCAAGTGCTTGGCATGGATTTTAAGATAACTCGTTTGTTTCTTCTGCATTTGAAGCTATATCACTTATATCGCAAGTGTCTGAAGCTAAATCACTTGTTTCGCGTGGACTTGAAGCTAACTCATTTGATTGTCTGCATTTGAAGCTATATCACTTATATCCCAAGTGTCTGAAGCTAAATCACTTGTGTTGCATGGATTTGAAGCTAATCCTTCTACTTCGCATTGATTTGAATCTAAATCAAGTTTATCACATGGATTTTGAAGCTAACTCGTTTGATCGTCTGCATTTGAAACTATATCACTTATATCCCAAGTGTTTGAAGCTAAATTATTTGTTGAGCATGGATTTGAAGGTAAACCTTCTACATCGCATTTATTTGAAGCTAAATCGTGAGTTTCGCATGGATTAGAAGCTAACACGTTTGTTTCGCCTGCATTTGAAGCTATATCATTTATATCGCAAGTATTTGAAGCTAAATCATTTATTAAGCATGGATTTGAAGGTAAACCTTCTACATCGCATTGATTTGAAGCTAAATCAAGTTTATCGCATGGATTTTGAAGCTAACTCGGTTGATCGTCTGCATTTGAAGCTATATCACTTATATCGCAAGTGTCTGAAGCTAAATCACTTGTTTCGCGTGGACTTGAAGCTAACTCGTTTGATCGTCTGCATTTCAAGCTATATCACTTATATCCCAAGTGTTTGAAGCTAAATTATTTGTTAAGCATGGATTTGAAGGTAAACCTTCTACATCGCATTGATTTGAAGCTAAATCATGAGTTTCGCATGGATTAGAAGCTAACTCCTTTGTTTCGCCTACATTTGAAGCTATATCATTTATATCGCAATTATTTGAAGCTAAATCATTTGTGTTGCATGGATTTGAAGCTCATCCTTCTACTTCGCATTGATTTGAAGCTAAATCAAGTTTATCGCATGGATTTTGAGGCTAATTCGTTTGATCGTCTGCATTTGAAGCTATATCACTTATATCCCCAGTATTTGAAGCTAAATCATTTATTAAGCATGGATTTGAAGGTAAACCTTCTACATCGCATTGATTTGAAGCTAAATCATGTGTTTCGCATAGATATGAAGCTAACTGGTTTGTTTCGTCTGCATTTGAAGCTGTATCATTTATACCGCAAGTATCTGAACCTAAATCATTTGTTTCGTATGGATTTGAAGCTAAGCCTTCTACTTCGCATTGATTTGAAGCTAAATCAAATTTATCGCGTGGATTATGAAGCTAACTCGTTTGATCGTCTGCATTGAAGCTATATCACTTATATCCCAAGTGTTTGATGCTAAAATATTTGTTAAGCATGGATTTGAAGGTAAACTTTCTACATCTCATTGATTTGAAGCTAAATCATGAGTTTCGCATGGATTAGAAGATAACTCGTTTGTTTCTTCTGCATTTGAAGCTATATCACTTAAATCGCAAGTATCTGATGCTAAATCATTTGTTTCGCATGGATTTCAAGCTAACTCGTTTGATCGTCTGCATTTGAAGCTATATCACTTATATCCCAAGTGTCTGAAGCTAAATCATTTGTTGTGCATGGATTTGAAGGTAAACCTTCTACATCGCATTGATTTGAAGCTAAATCATGAGTTTCGCATGGATTAGAAGATAACTCGTTTGTTTCTTCTGCATTTGAAGCTATATCACTTAAATCGCAAGTATCTGATGCTAAATCATTTGTTTCGCATGGATTTCAAGCTAAACCATCTACATCGCATTGATTTTCAGCTAAATCAAGTGCATGGCATGGATTTGAAGATAACTCGTTTGTTTCTTCTGCATTTGAAGCTATATCATTTATATCGCAAGTATTTGAAGCTAAATCATTTGTTAAGCATGGATTTGAAGGTAAACCTTCTACATCGCATTGATTTGAAGCTAAATCAAGTTTATCGCATGGATTTTGAAGCTAACTCGTTTGATCGTCTGCATTTGAAGCTATATCACTTATATCCCAAGTGTCTGAAGCTAAATCATTTGTTGTGCATGGATTTGAAGGTAAACCTTCTACATCGCATGGATTTGAAGCTAAATCATGAGTTTCGCATGGATTAGAAGATATCTCGTTTGTTTCTTCTGCATTTGAAGCTATATCACTTAAATGGCAAGTATCTGATGCTAAATCATTTGTTTCGCATGGATTTCAAGCTAAACCTTCTACATCGCATTGATTTTCAGCTAAATCAAGTGCATGGCATGGATTTGAAGATAACTCGTTTGTTTCTTCTGCATTTGAAGCTATATCATTTATATCGCAAGTATTTGAAGCTAAATCATTTGTTAAGCATGGATTTGAAGGTAAACCTTCTACATCGCATTGATTTTCAGCTAAATCAAGTGCATGGCATGGATTTGAAGATAACTCGTTTGTTTCTTCTGCATTTGAAACTATATCACTTATATCGCAAATGTCTGAAGCTAAGTCACTTGTTTCGCGTGGACTTGAAGCTAACTCGTTTGATCGTCTGCATTTGAAGCTATATCACATATATCCCAAGTGTCTGAAGCTAAATTATTTGTTAAGCATGGATTTGAAGGTAAACCTTCTACATCGCATTTATTTGAAGCTAAATCGTGAGTTTCGCATGGATTAGAAGCTAACTCGTTTGTTTCGCCTACATTTGAAGCAATATCATTTATATCGCAAGTATTTGAATCTAAATCATTTGCGTTGCATGGATTTGAAGCTCATCCTTCTACTTCGCATTGATTTGAAGCTAAATCAAGTTTATCGCATGGATTTTGAGGCTAATTCGTTTGATCGTCTGCATTTGAATCTATATCACATATATCCCAAGTATTTGAAGCTAAATCATTTATTAAGCATGGATTTGAAGGTAAACCTTCTACATCGCATTGATTTGAAGCTAAATCATGTGTTTCGCATAGATATGAAGCTAACTCGTTTGTTTCGTCTGCATTTGAAGCTGTATCATTTATATCGCAAGTATTTGAAGCTAAATCATTTGTTTCGCATGGATTTGAAGCTAAGCGTTCTACTTCGCATTGATTTGAAGCTAAATCAAGTTTATCGCATGGATTTTGAAGCTAACACGTTGGATCTATGCATTTGAAGCTATATCACTTATATCGCAAGTGTCTGAAGCTAAATCACTTGTTTCGCGTGGACTTGAAGCCAACTCGTTTGATCGTCTGCATTTCAAGCTATATCACTTATATCCCAAGTGTTTGAAGCTAAATTATTTGTTAAGCATGGATTTGAAGGTAAACCTTCTACATCGCATTGATTTGAAGCTAAATCATGAGTTTCGCATGGATTAGATGCTAACTCGTTTGTTTCGCCTGCATTTGAAGCTATATCACTTAAATCGCAAGTATCTGATGCTAAATCATTTGTTTCGCATGGATTTCATGCTAAACCTTCTACATCGCATTGATTTTCAGCTAAATCAAGTGCATGGCATGGATTTGAAGATAACTCGTTTGTTTCTTCTGCATTTGAAGCTATATCATTTATATCGCAAGTATTTGAAGCTAAATCATTTGTTAAGCATGGATTTGAAGGTAAACCTTCTACATCGCATTGATTTTCAGCTAAATCAAGTGCGTGGCATGGATTTGAAGATAACTCGTTTGCTACTTCTGCATTTGAAACTATATCACTTATATCGCAAATGTCTGAAGCAAAATCACTTGTTTCGCGTGGACTTGAAGCTAACACGTTTGATCGTCTGCATTTGAAGCTATATCACATATATCCCAAGTGTCTGAACCTAAATCATTTGTGTTGCATGGATTTGAAGCTAATCCTTCTACTTCGCATTGATTTGAAGCTAAATCAAGTTTATCGCATGGATTTTGAAGCTAACTCGTTTGATCGTCTGCATTTGAAGCTATATCACGTATATCCCAAGTGTTTGAAGCTAAATCATTTGTTAAGCATGGATTTGAAGGTAAACCTTCTACATCGCATTGATTTGAAGCTAAATCATGTGTTTCGCATAGATATGAAGCTAACTCGTTTGTTTCGTCTGCATTTGAAGCTGTATCATTTATACCGCAAGTATCTGAACCTAAATCATTTGTTTCGCATGGATTTGAAGCTAAGCCTTCTACTTCGCATTGATTTGAAGCTAAATCAAGTTTATCGCATGGATTTTGAAGCTAACACGTTTGATCTATGCATTTGAAGCTATATCACTTATATCCCAAGTGTTTGAAGCTAAATTATTTGTTAAGCATGAATTTGAAGGTAAACCTTCTACATCACATTGATTTGAAGCTAAATCATGAGTTTCGCATGGATTAGAAGCTAACTCGTTTGTTTCGCCTGCATTTGAAGCTATATCACTTATATCGCAAGTATCTGATGCTAAATCATTTGTTTCGCATGGATTTGAAGCTAAACCTTCTACATCGCATTGATTTTCAGCTAAATCAAGTGCATGGCATGGATTTGAAGATAACCCGTTTGTTTCTTCTGCATTTGAAGCTTTATCATTTATATCCCAAGTATTTGGAGCTAAATCATTTGTTAAGCATGGATTTGAAGGTAAACCTTCTACATCGCATTGATTTGAAGCTAAATCATGTGTTTCGCATAGATGTGAAGCTAACTCGTTTGTTTCGTCTGCATTTGAATCTGCATCATTTATACCGCAAGTATCTGAACCTAAATCATTTGTTTCGCATGGATTTGAAGCTAAACCTTCTACATCGCATTGATTATCAGCTAAATCAAGTGCTTGGCATGGATTTGAAGATAACTCGTTTGTTTCTTCTGCATTTGAAGCTATATCACTTATATCGCAAGTGTCTGAAGCTAAATCACTTGTTTCGCGTGGACTTGAAGCTAATCCTTCTACTTCGCATTGATTTTTAGCTAAATCAAGTGCTTGGCATGGATTTGAAGATAACTCGTTTGTTTCTTCTGCATTTGAAGCTATATCACTTATATCGCAAGTGTCTGAAGCTAAATCACTTGTTTCGCGTGGACTTGAAGCTAACTCATTTGATCGTCTGCATTTGAAGCTATATCACTTATATCCCAAGTGTCTGAAGCTAAATCACTTGTGTTGCATGGATTTGAAGCTAATCCTTCTACTTCGCATTGATTTGAATCTAAATCAAGTTTATCACATGGATTTTGAAGCTAACTCGTTTGATCGTCTGCATTTGAAACTATATCACTTATATCCCAAGTGTTTGAAGCTAAATTATTTGTTAAGCATGGATTTGAAGGTAAACCTTCTACATCGCATTAATTTGAAGCTAAATCGTGAGTTTCGCATGGATTAGAAGCTAACTCGTTTGTTTCGTCTGCATTTGAAGCTGTATCATTTATATCGCAAGTATTTGAAGCTAAATCATTTGTTTCGCATGGATTTGAAGCTAAGCCTTCTACTTCGCATTGATTTGAAGCTAAATCAAGTTTATCGCATGGATTTTGAAGCTAACACGTTTGATCTATGCATTTGAAGCTATATCACTTATATCGCAATTGTCTGAAGCTAAATCACTTGTTTCGCGTGGACTTGAAGCCAACTCGTTTGATCGTCTGCATTTCAAGCTATATCACTTATATCCCAAGTGTTTGAAGCTAAATTATTTGTTAAGCATGGATTTGAAGGTAAACCTTCTACATCGCATTGATTTGAAGCTAAATCATGAGTTTCGCATGGATTAGATGCTAACTCGTTTGTTTCGCCTGCATTTGAAGCTATATCACTTAAATCGCAAGTATCTGATGCTAAATCATTTGTTTCGCATGGATTTCAAGCTAAACCTTCTACATCGCATTGATTTTCAGCTAAATCAAGTGCATGGCATGGATTTGAAGATAACTCGTTTGTTTCTTCTGCATTTGAAGCTATATCATTTATATCGCAAGTATTTGAAGCTAAATCATTTGTTAAGCATGGATTTGAAGGTAAACCTTCTACATCGCATTGATTTTCAGCTAAATCAAGTGCATGGCATGGATTTGAAGATAACTCGTTTGCTACTTCTGCATTTGAAACTATATCACTTATATCGCAAATGTCTGAAGCAAAATCACTTGTTTCGCGTGGACTTGAAGCTAACACGTTTGATCGTCTGCATTTGAAGCTATATCACATATATCCCAAGTGTCTGAACCTAAATCATTTGTGTTGCATGGATTTGAAGCTAATCCTTCTACTTCGCATTGATTTGAAGCTAAATCAAGTTTGTCGCATGGATTTTGAAGCTAACTCGTTGGATCCTCTGCATTGAAGCTATATCACTTATATCCCAAGTGTCTGAACCTAAATCATTTGTGTTGCATGGATTTGAAGGTAAACCTTCTACACCGCATTGATTTGAAGCTAAATCATGAGTTTCGCATGGATTAGAAGCTAACACGTTTGATTCGCCTGCATTTGAAGCTATATCATTTATATCGCAAGTATTTGAAGCTAAATCATTTGTTAAGCATGGATTTGAAGGTAAACCTTCTACTTCGCATTGATTTGAAGCTAAATCAAGTTTATCGCATGGATTTTGAAGCTAACTCGTTTGATCGTCTGCATTTGAAGCTATATCACTTATATCCCAAGTGTCTGAAGCTAAATCATTTGTTGTGCATGGATTTGAAGGTAAACCTCCTACATCGCATTGATTTGAAGCTAAATCATAAGTTTCGCATGGATTAGAAGCTAACACGTTTGTTTCGCCTGCATTTGAAGCTATATCATACATATCGCAAGTATTTGAAGCTAAATCATTTGTTAAGCATGGATTTGAAGGTAAACCTTCTACATCGCATTGATTTGAAGCTAAATCAAGTTTATCGCATGGATTTTGAAGCTTACTCGTTTGATCGTCTGCATTTCAATCTATATCACTTATATACGAACTGTTTGAAGCTAAATCATGAGTTTCGCATGGATTAGATGCTAACTCGTTTGTTTCGCCTGCATTTGAAGCTATATCATTTACATCGCAAGTATTTGAAGCTAAATCATTTGTTGAGCATGGATTTGAAGGTAAACCTTCTACATCGCATTGATTTGAAGCTAAATTATGTGTTTCGCATAGATATGAAGCTAACTCGTTTGATCGTCTGCATTGAAGCTATATCACTTATATCCCAAGTGTTTGAAGCTAAATCATTTATTAAGCATGGATTTGAAGGTAAACCTTCTACATCGCATTGATTTGAAGCTAAATCATGTGTTTCGCATAGATATGAAGCTAACTCGTTTGTTTCGTCTGCATTTGAAGCTGTATCATTTATATCGCAAGTATTTGAAGCTAAATCATTTGTTTCGCATGGATTTGAAGCTAAGCGTTCTACTTCGCATTGATTTGAAGCTAAATCAAGTTTATCGCATGGATTTTGAAGCTAACACGTTGGATCTATGCATTTGAAGCTATATCACTTATATCGCAAGTGTCTGAAGCTAAATCACTTGTTTCGCGTGGACTTGAAGCCAACTCGTTTGATCGTCTGCATTTCAAGCTATATCACTTATATCCCAAGTGTTTGAAGCTAAATTATTTGTTAAGCATGGATTTGAAGGTAAACCTTCTACATCGCATTGATTTGAAGCTAAATCATGAGTTTCGCATGGATTAGATGCTAACTCGTTTGTTTCGCCTGCATTTGAAGCTATATCACTTAAATCGCAAGTATCTGATGCTAAATCATTTGTTTCGCATGGATTTCATGCTAAACCTTCTACATCGCATTGATTTTCAGCTAAATCAAGTGCATGGCATGGATTTGAAGATAACTCGTTTGTTTCTTCTGCATTTGAAGCTATATCATTTATATCGCAAGTATTTGAAGCTAAATCATTTGTTAAGCATGGATTTGAAGGTAAACCTTCTACATCGCATTGATTTTCAGCTAAATCAAGTGCGTGGCATGGATTTGAAGATAACTCGTTTGCTACTTCTGCATTTGAAACTATATCACTTATATCGCAAATGTCTGAAGCAAAATCACTTGTTTCGCGTGGACTTGAAGCTAACACGTTTGATCGTCTGCATTTGAAGCTATATCACATATATCCCAAGTGTCTGAACCTAAATCATTTGTGTTGCATGGATTTGAAGCTAATCCTTCTACTTCGCATTGATTTGAAGCTAAATCAAGTTTATCGCATGGATTTTGAAGCTAACTCGTTTGATCGTCTGCATTTGAAGCTATATCACGTATATCCCAAGTGTTTGAAGCTAAATCATTTGTTAAGCATGGATTTGAAGGTAAACCTTCTACATCGCATTGATTTGAAGCTAAATCATGTGTTTCGCATAGATATGAAGCTAACTCGTTTGTTTCGTCTGCATTTGAAGCTGTATCATTTATACCGCAAGTATCTGAACCTAAATCATTTGTTTCGCATGGATTTGAAGCTAAGCCTTCTACTTCGCATTGATTTGAAGCTAAATCAAGTTTATCGCATGGATTTTGAAGCTAACACGTTTGATCTATGCATTTGAAGCTATATCACTTATATCCCAAGTGTTTGAAGCTAAATTATTTGTTAAGCATGAATTTGAAGGTAAACCTTCTACATCACATTGATTTGAAGCTAAATCATGAGTTTCGCATGGATTAGAAGCTAACTCGTTTGTTTCGCCTGCATTTGAAGCTATATCACTTATATCGCAAGTATCTGATGCTAAATCATTTGTTTCGCATGGATTTGAAGCTAAACCTTCTACATCGCATTGATTTTCAGCTAAATCAAGTGCATGGCATGGATTTGAAGATAACCCGTTTGTTTCTTCTGCATTTGAAGCTTTATCATTTATATCCCAAGTATTTGGAGCTAAATCATTTGTTAAGCATGGATTTGAAGGTAAACCTTCTACATCGCATTGATTTGAAGCTAAATCATGTGTTTCGCATAGATGTGAAGCTAACTCGTTTGTTTCGTCTGCATTTGAATCTGCATCATTTATACCGCAAGTATCTGAACCTAAATCATTTGTTTCGCATGGATTTGAAGCTAAACCTTCTACATCGCATTGATTATCAGCTAAATCAAGTGCTTGGCATGGATTTTAAGATAACTCGTTTGTTTCTTCTGCATTTGAAGCTATATCACTTATATCGCAAGTGTCTGAAGCTAAATCACTTGTTTCGCGTGGACTTGAAGCTAACTCATTTGATTGTCTGCATTTGAAGCTATATCACTTATATCCCAAGTGTCTGAAGCTAAATCACTTGTGTTGCATGGATTTGAAGCTAATCCTTCTACTTCGCATTGATTTGAATCTAAATCAAGTTTATCACATGGATTTTGAAGCTAACTCGTTTGATCGTCTGCATTTGAAACTATATCACTTATATCCCAAGTGTTTGAAGCTAAATTATTTGTTGAGCATGGATTTGAAGGTAAACCTTCTACATCGCATTTATTTGAAGCTAAATCGTGAGTTTCGCATGGATTAGAAGCTAACACGTTTGTTTCGCCTGCATTTGAAGCTATATCATTTATATCGCAAGTATTTGAAGCTAAATCATTTATTAAGCATGGATTTGAAGGTAAACCTTCTACATCGCATTGATTTGAAGCTAAATCAAGTTTATCGCATGGATTTTGAAGCTAACTCGGTTGATCGTCTGCATTTGAAGCTATATCACTTATATCGCAAGTGTCTGAAGCTAAATCACTTGTTTCGCGTGGACTTGAAGCTAACTCGTTTGATCGTCTGCATTTCAAGCTATATCACTTATATCCCAAGTGTTTGAAGCTAAATTATTTGTTAAGCATGGATTTGAAGGTAAACCTTCTACATCGCATTGATTTGAAGCTAAATCATGAGTTTCGCATGGATTAGAAGCTAACTCCTTTGTTTCGCCTACATTTGAAGCTATATCATTTATATCGCAATTATTTGAAGCTAAATCATTTGTGTTGCATGGATTTGAAGCTCATCCTTCTACTTCGCATTGATTTGAAGCTAAATCAAGTTTATCGCATGGATTTTGAGGCTAATTCGTTTGATCGTCTGCATTTGAAGCTATATCACTTATATCCCCAGTATTTGAAGCTAAATCATTTATTAAGCATGGATTTGAAGGTAAACCTTCTACATCGCATTGATTTGAAGCTAAATCATGTGTTTCGCATAGATATGAAGCTAACTGGTTTGTTTCGTCTGCATTTGAAGCTGTATCATTTATACCGCAAGTATCTGAACCTAAATCATTTGTTTCGTATGGATTTGAAGCTAAGCCTTCTACTTCGCATTGATTTGAAGCTAAATCAAATTTATCGCGTGGATTATGAAGCTAACTCGTTTGATCGTCTGCATTGAAGCTATATCACTTATATCCCAAGTGTTTGATGCTAAAATATTTGTTAAGCATGGATTTGAAGGTAAACTTTCTACATCTCATTGATTTGAAGCTAAATCATGAGTTTCGCATGGATTAGAAGATAACTCGTTTGTTTCTTCTGCATTTGAAGCTATATCACTTAAATCGCAAGTATCTGATGCTAAATCATTTGTTTCGCATGGATTTCAAGCTAACTCGTTTGATCGTCTGCATTTGAAGCTATATCACTTATATCCCAAGTGTCTGAAGCTAAATCATTTGTTGTGCATGGATTTGAAGGTAAACCTTCTACATCGCATTGATTTGAAGCTAAATCATGAGTTTCGCATGGATTAGAAGATAACTCGTTTGTTTCTTCTGCATTTGAAGCTATATCACTTAAATCGCAAGTATCTGATGCTAAATCATTTGTTTCGCATGGATTTCAAGCTAAACCATCTACATCGCATTGATTTTCAGCTAAATCAAGTGCATGGCATGGATTTGAAGATAACTCGTTTGTTTCTTCTGCATTTGAAGCTATATCATTTATATCGCAAGTATTTGAAGCTAAATCATTTGTTAAGCATGGATTTGAAGGTAAACCTTCTACATCGCATTGATTTGAAGCTAAATCAAGTTTATCGCATGGATTTTGAAGCTAACTCGTTTGATCGTCTGCATTTGAAGCTATATCACTTATATCCCAAGTGTCTGAAGCTAAATCATTTGTTGTGCATGGATTTGAAGGTAAACCTTCTACATCGCATGGATTTGAAGCTAAATCATGAGTTTCGCATGGATTAGAAGATATCTCGTTTGTTTCTTCTGCATTTGAAGCTATATCACTTAAATGGCAAGTATCTGATGCTAAATCATTTGTTTCGCATGGATTTCAAGCTAAACCTTCTACATCGCATTGATTTTCAGCTAAATCAAGTGCATGGCATGGATTTGAAGATAACTCGTTTGTTTCTTCTGCATTTGAAGCTATATCATTTATATCGCAAGTATTTGAAGCTAAATCATTTGTTAAGCATGGATTTGAAGGTAAACCTTCTACATCGCATTGATTTTCAGCTAAATCAAGTGCATGGCATGGATTTGAAGATAACTCGTTTGTTTCTTCTGCATTTGAAACTATATCACTTATATCGCAAATGTCTGAAGCTAAGTCACTTGTTTCGCGTGGACTTGAAGCTAACTCGTTTGATCGTCTGCATTTGAAGCTATATCACATATATCCCAAGTGTCTGAAGCTAAATTATTTGTTAAGCATGGATTTGAAGGTAAACCTTCTACATCGCATTTATTTGAAGCTAAATCGTGAGTTTCGCATGGATTAGAAGCTAACTCGTTTGTTTCGCCTACATTTGAAGCAATATCATTTATATCGCAAGTATTTGAATCTAAATCATTTGCGTTGCATGGATTTGAAGCTCATCCTTCTACTTCGCATTGATTTGAAGCTAAATCAAGTTTATCGCATGGATTTTGAGGCTAATTCGTTTGATCGTCTGCATTTGAATCTATATCACATATATCCCAAGTATTTGAAGCTAAATCATTTATTAAGCATGGATTTGAAGGTAAACCTTCTACATCGCATTGATTTGAAGCTAAATCATGTGTTTCGCATAGATATGAAGCTAACTCGTTTGTTTCGTCTGCATTTGAAGCTGTATCATTTATATCGCAAGTATTTGAAGCTAAATCATTTGTTTCGCATGGATTTGAAGCTAAGCGTTCTACTTCGCATTGATTTGAAGCTAAATCAAGTTTATCGCATGGATTTTGAAGCTAACACGTTGGATCTATGCATTTGAAGCTATATCACTTATATCGCAAGTGTCTGAAGCTAAATCACTTGTTTCGCGTGGACTTGAAGCCAACTCGTTTGATCGTCTGCATTTCAAGCTATATCACTTATATCCCAAGTGTTTGAAGCTAAATTATTTGTTAAGCATGGATTTGAAGGTAAACCTTCTACATCGCATTGATTTGAAGCTAAATCATGAGTTTCGCATGGATTAGATGCTAACTCGTTTGTTTCGCCTGCATTTGAAGCTATATCACTTAAATCGCAAGTATCTGATGCTAAATCATTTGTTTCGCATGGATTTCATGCTAAACCTTCTACATCGCATTGATTTTCAGCTAAATCAAGTGCATGGCATGGATTTGAAGATAACTCGTTTGTTTCTTCTGCATTTGAAGCTATATCATTTATATCGCAAGTATTTGAAGCTAAATCATTTGTTAAGCATGGATTTGAAGGTAAACCTTCTACATCGCATTGATTTTCAGCTAAATCAAGTGCGTGGCATGGATTTGAAGATAACTCGTTTGCTACTTCTGCATTTGAAACTATATCACTTATATCGCAAATGTCTGAAGCAAAATCACTTGTTTCGCGTGGACTTGAAGCTAACACGTTTGATCGTCTGCATTTGAAGCTATATCACATATATCCCAAGTGTCTGAACCTAAATCATTTGTGTTGCATGGATTTGAAGCTAATCCTTCTACTTCGCATTGATTTGAAGCTAAATCAAGTTTATCGCATGGATTTTGAAGCTAACTCGTTTGATCGTCTGCATTTGAAGCTATATCACGTATATCCCAAGTGTTTGAAGCTAAATCATTTGTTAAGCATGGATTTGAAGGTAAACCTTCTACATCGCATTGATTTGAAGCTAAATCATGTGTTTCGCATAGATATGAAGCTAACTCGTTTGTTTCGTCTGCATTTGAAGCTGTATCATTTATACCGCAAGTATCTGAACCTAAATCATTTATTTCGCATGGATTTGAAGCTAAGCCTTCTACTTCGCATTGATTTGAAGCTAAATCAAGTTTATCGCATGGATTTTGAAGCTAACACGTTTGATCTATGCATTTGAAGCTATATCACTTATATCCCAAGTGTTTGAAGCTAAATTATTTGTTAAGCATGAATTTGAAGGTAAACCTTCTACATCA
Source organism: Megalopta genalis (assembly GCF_051020955.1). Lineage (NCBI taxonomy): Eukaryota > Metazoa > Arthropoda > Insecta > Hymenoptera > Halictidae > Megalopta > Megalopta genalis. The sequence goes on from NW_027476859.1 coordinate 72,123, forward strand.
CATTGATTTGAAGCTAAATCATGAGTTTCGCATGGATTAGAAGCTAACTCGTTTGTTTCGCCTGCATTTGAAGCTATATCACTTATATCGCAAGTATCTGATGCTAAATCATTTGTTTCGCATGGATTTGAAGCTAAACCTTCTACATCGCATTGATTTTCAGCTAAATCAAGTGCATGGCATGGATTTGAAGATAACCCGTTTGTTTCTTCTGCATTTGAAGCTTTATCATTTATATCCCAAGTATTTGGAGCTAAATCATTTGTTAAGCATGGATTTGAAGGTAAACCTTCTACATCGCATTGATTTGAAGCTAAATCATGTGTTTCGCATAGATGTGAAGCTAACTCGTTTGTTTCGTCTGCATTTGAATCTGCATCATTTATACCGCAAGTATCTGAACCTAAATCATTTGTTTCGCATGGATTTGAAGCTAAACCTTCTACATCGCATTGATTATCAGCTAAATCAAGTGCTTGGCATGGATTTGAAGATAACTCGTTTGTTTCTTCTGCATTTGAAGCTATATCACTTATATCGCAAGTGTCTGAAGCTAAATCACTTGTTTCGCGTGGACTTGAAGCTAATCCTTCTACTTCGCATTGATTTTTAGCTAAATCAAGTGCTTGGCATGGATTTGAAGATAACTCGTTTGTTTCTTCTGCATTTGAAGCTATATCACTTATATCGCAAGTGTCTGAAGCTAAATCACTTGTTTCGCGTGGACTTGAAGCTAACTCATTTGATCGTCTGCATTTGAAGCTATATCACTTATATCCCAAGTGTCTGAAGCTAAATCACTTGTGTTGCATGGATTTGAAGCTAATCCTTCTACTTCGCATTGATTTGAATCTAAATCAAGTTTATCACATGGATTTTGAAGCTAACTCGTTTGATCGTCTGCATTTGAAACTATATCACTTATATCCCAAGTGTTTGAAGCTAAATTATTTGTTAAGCATGGATTTGAAGGTAAACCTTCTACATCGCATTAATTTGAAGCTAAATCGTGAGTTTCGCATGGATTAGAAGCTAACTCGTTTGTTTCGTCTGCATTTGAAGCTGTATCATTTATATCGCAAGTATTTGAAGCTAAATCATTTGTTTCGCATGGATTTGAAGCTAAGCCTTCTACTTCGCATTGATTTGAAGCTAAATCAAGTTTATCGCATGGATTTTGAAGCTAACACGTTTGATCTATGCATTTGAAGCTATATCACTTATATCGCAATTGTCTGAAGCTAAATCACTTGTTTCGCGTGGACTTGAAGCCAACTCGTTTGATCGTCTGCATTTCAAGCTATATCACTTATATCCCAAGTGTTTGAAGCTAAATTATTTGTTAAGCATGGATTTGAAGGTAAACCTTCTACATCGCATTGATTTGAAGCTAAATCATGAGTTTCGCATGGATTAGATGCTAACTCGTTTGTTTCGCCTGCATTTGAAGCTATATCACTTAAATCGCAAGTATCTGATGCTAAATCATTTGTTTCGCATGGATTTCAAGCTAAACCTTCTACATCGCATTGATTTTCAGCTAAATCAAGTGCATGGCATGGATTTGAAGATAACTCGTTTGTTTCTTCTGCATTTGAAGCTATATCATTTATATCGCAAGTATTTGAAGCTAAATCATTTGTTAAGCATGGATTTGAAGGTAAACCTTCTACATCGCATTGATTTTCAGCTAAATCAAGTGCATGGCATGGATTTGAAGATAACTCGTTTGCTACTTCTGCATTTGAAACTATATCACTTATATCGCAAATGTCTGAAGCAAAATCACTTGTTTCGCGTGGACTTGAAGCTAACACGTTTGATCGTCTGCATTTGAAGCTATATCACATATATCCCAAGTGTCTGAACCTAAATCATTTGTGTTGCATGGATTTGAAGCTAATCCTTCTACTTCGCATTGATTTGAAGCTAAATCAAGTTTGTCGCATGGATTTTGAAGCTAACTCGTTGGATCCTCTGCATTGAAGCTATATCACTTATATCCCAAGTGTCTGAACCTAAATCATTTGTGTTGCATGGATTTGAAGGTAAACCTTCTACACCGCATTGATTTGAAGCTAAATCATGAGTTTCGCATGGATTAGAAGCTAACACGTTTGATTCGCCTGCATTTGAAGCTATATCATTTATATCGCAAGTATTTGAAGCTAAATCATTTGTTAAGCATGGATTTGAAGGTAAACCTTCTACTTCGCATTGATTTGAAGCTAAATCAAGTTTATCGCATGGATTTTGAAGCTAACTCGTTTGATCGTCTGCATTTGAAGCTATATCACTTATATCCCAAGTGTCTGAAGCTAAATCATTTGTTGTGCATGGATTTGAAGGTAAACCTCCTACATCGCATTGATTTGAAGCTAAATCATAAGTTTCGCATGGATTAGAAGCTAACACGTTTGTTTCGCCTGCATTTGAAGCTATATCATACATATCGCAAGTATTTGAAGCTAAATCATTTGTTAAGCATGGATTTGAAGGTAAACCTTCTACATCGCATTGATTTGAAGCTAAATCAAGTTTATCGCATGGATTTTGAAGCTTACTCGTTTGATCGTCTGCATTTCAATCTATATCACTTATATACGAACTGTTTGAAGCTAAATCATGAGTTTCGCATGGATTAGATGCTAACTCGTTTGTTTCGCCTGCATTTGAAGCTATATCATTTACATCGCAAGTATTTGAAGCTAAATCATTTGTTGAGCATGGATTTGAAGGTAAACCTTCTACATCGCATTGATTTGAAGCTAAATTATGTGTTTCGCATAGATATGAAGCTAACTCGTTTGATCGTCTGCATTGAAGCTATATCACTTATATCCCAAGTGTTTGAAGCTAAATCATTTATTAAGCATGGATTTGAAGGTAAACCTTCTACATCGCATTGATTTGAAGCTAAATCATGTGTTTCGCATAGATATGAAGCTAACTCGTTTGTTTCGTCTGCATTTGAAGCTGTATCATTTATATCGCAAGTATTTGAAGCTAAATCATTTGTTTCGCATGGATTTGAAGCTAAGCGTTCTACTTCGCATTGATTTGAAGCTAAATCAAGTTTATCGCATGGATTTTGAAGCTAACACGTTGGATCTATGCATTTGAAGCTATATCACTTATATCGCAAGTGTCTGAAGCTAAATCACTTGTTTCGCGTGGACTTGAAGCCAACTCGTTTGATCGTCTGCATTTCAAGCTATATCACTTATATCCCAAGTGTTTGAAGCTAAATTATTTGTTAAGCATGGATTTGAAGGTAAACCTTCTACATCGCATTGATTTGAAGCTAAATCATGAGTTTCGCATGGATTAGATGCTAACTCGTTTGTTTCGCCTGCATTTGAAGCTATATCACTTAAATCGCAAGTATCTGATGCTAAATCATTTGTTTCGCATGGATTTCATGCTAAACCTTCTACATCGCATTGATTTTCAGCTAAATCAAGTGCATGGCATGGATTTGAAGATAACTCGTTTGTTTCTTCTGCATTTGAAGCTATATCATTTATATCGCAAGTATTTGAAGCTAAATCATTTGTTAAGCATGGATTTGAAGGTAAACCTTCTACATCGCATTGATTTTCAGCTAAATCAAGTGCGTGGCATGGATTTGAAGATAACTCGTTTGCTACTTCTGCATTTGAAACTATATCACTTATATCGCAAATGTCTGAAGCAAAATCACTTGTTTCGCGTGGACTTGAAGCTAACACGTTTGATCGTCTGCATTTGAAGCTATATCACATATATCCCAAGTGTCTGAACCTAAATCATTTGTGTTGCATGGATTTGAAGCTAATCCTTCTACTTCGCATTGATTTGAAGCTAAATCAAGTTTATCGCATGGATTTTGAAGCTAACTCGTTTGATCGTCTGCATTTGAAGCTATATCACGTATATCCCAAGTGTTTGAAGCTAAATCATTTGTTAAGCATGGATTTGAAGGTAAACCTTCTACATCGCATTGATTTGAAGCTAAATCATGTGTTTCGCATAGATATGAAGCTAACTCGTTTGTTTCGTCTGCATTTGAAGCTGTATCATTTATACCGCAAGTATCTGAACCTAAATCATTTGTTTCGCATGGATTTGAAGCTAAGCCTTCTACTTCGCATTGATTTGAAGCTAAATCAAGTTTATCGCATGGATTTTGAAGCTAACACGTTTGATCTATGCATTTGAAGCTATATCACTTATATCCCAAGTGTTTGAAGCTAAATTATTTGTTAAGCATGAATTTGAAGGTAAACCTTCTACATCACATTGATTTGAAGCTAAATCATGAGTTTCGCATGGATTAGAAGCTAACTCGTTTGTTTCGCCTGCATTTGAAGCTATATCACTTATATCGCAAGTATCTGATGCTAAATCATTTGTTTCGCATGGATTTGAAGCTAAACCTTCTACATCGCATTGATTTTCAGCTAAATCAAGTGCATGGCATGGATTTGAAGATAACCCGTTTGTTTCTTCTGCATTTGAAGCTTTATCATTTATATCCCAAGTATTTGGAGCTAAATCATTTGTTAAGCATGGATTTGAAGGTAAACCTTCTACATCGCATTGATTTGAAGCTAAATCATGTGTTTCGCATAGATGTGAAGCTAACTCGTTTGTTTCGTCTGCATTTGAATCTGCATCATTTATACCGCAAGTATCTGAACCTAAATCATTTGTTTCGCATGGATTTGAAGCTAAACCTTCTACATCGCATTGATTATCAGCTAAATCAAGTGCTTGGCATGGATTTGAAGATAACTCGTTTGTTTCTTCTGCATTTGAAGCTATATCACTTATATCGCAAGTGTCTGAAGCTAAATCACTTGTTTCGCGTGGACTTGAAGCTAATCCTTCTACTTCGCATTGATTTTTAGCTAAATCAAGTGCTTGGCATGGATTTGAAGATAACTCGTTTGTTTCTTCTGCATTTGAAGCTATATCACTTATATCGCAAGTGTCTGAAGCTAAATCACTTGTTTCGCGTGGACTTGAAGCTAACTCATTTGATCGTCTGCATTTGAAGCTATATCACTTATATCCCAAGTGTCTGAAGCTAAATCACTTGTGTTGCATGGATTTGAAGCTAATCCTTCTACTTCGCATTGATTTGAATCTAAATCAAGTTTATCACATGGATTTTGAAGCTAACTCGTTTGATCGTCTGCATTTGAAACTATATCACTTATATCCCAAGTGTTTGAAGCTAAATTATTTGTTAAGCATGGATTTGAAGGTAAACCTTCTACATCGCATTAATTTGAAGCTAAATCGTGAGTTTCGCATGGATTAGAAGCTAACTCGTTTGTTTCGTCTGCATTTGAAGCTGTATCATTTATATCGCAAGTATTTGAAGCTAAATCATTTGTTTCGCATGGATTTGAAGCTAAGCCTTCTACTTCGCATTGATTTGAAGCTAAATCAAGTTTATCGCATGGATTTTGAAGCTAACACGTTTGATCTATGCATTTGAAGCTATATCACTTATATCGCAATTGTCTGAAGCTAAATCACTTGTTTCGCGTGGACTTGAAGCCAACTCGTTTGATCGTCTGCATTTCAAGCTATATCACTTATATCCCAAGTGTTTGAAGCTAAATTATTTGTTAAGCATGGATTTGAAGGTAAACCTTCTACATCGCATTGATTTGAAGCTAAATCATGAGTTTCGCATGGATTAGATGCTAACTCGTTTGTTTCGCATGCATTTGAAGCTATATCACTTAAATCGCAAGTATCTGATGCTAAATCATTTGTTTCGCATGGATTTCAAGCTAAACCTTCTACATCGCATTGATTTTCAGCTAAATCAAGTGCATGGCATGGATTTGAAGATAACTCGTTTGTTTCTTCTGCATTTGAAGCTATATCATTTATATCGCAAGTATTTGAAGCTAAATCATTTGTTAAGCATGGATTTGAAGGTAAACCTTCTACATCGCATTGATTTTCAGCTAAATCAAGTGCATGGCATGGATTTGAAGATAACTCGTTTGCTACTTCTGCATTTGAAACTATATCACTTATATCGCAAATGTCTGAAGCAAAATCACTTGTTTCGCGTGGACTTGAAGCTAACACGTTTGATCGTCTGCATTTGAAGCTATATCACATATATCCCAAGTGTCTGAACCTAAATCATTTGTGTTGCATGGATTTGAAGCTAATCCTTCTACTTCGCATTGATTTGAAGCTAAATCAAGTTTGTCGCATGGATTTTGAAGCTAACTCGTTGGATCCTCTGCATTGAAGCTATATCACTTATATCCCAAGTGTCTGAACCTAAATCATTTGTGTTGCATGGATTTGAAGGTAAACCTTCTACACCGCATTGATTTGAAGCTAAATCATGAGTTTCGCATGGATTAGAAGCTAACACGTTTGATTCGCCTGCATTTGAAGCTATATCATTTATATCGCAAGTATTTGAAGCTAAATCATTTGTTAAGCATGGATTTGAAGGTAAACCTTCTACTTCGCATTGATTTGAAGCTAAATCAAGTTTATCGCATGGATTTTGAAGCTAACTCGTTTGATCGTCTGCATTTGAAGCTATATCACTTATATCCCAAGTGTCTGAAGCTAAATCATTTGTTGTGCATGGATTTGAAGGTAAACCTCCTACATCGCATTGATTTGAAGCTAAATCATAAGTTTCGCATGGATTAGAAGCTAACACGTTTGTTTCGCCTGCATTTGAAGCTATATCATACATATCGCAAGTATTTGAAGCTAAATCATTTGTTAAGCATGGATTTGAAGGTAAACCTTCTACATCGCATTGATTTGAAGCTAAATCAAGTTTATCGCATGGATTTTGAAGCTTACTCGTTTGATCGTCTGCATTTCAATCTATATCACTTATATACGAACTGTTTGAAGCTAAATCATGAGTTTCGCATGGATTAGATGCTAACTCGTTTGTTTCGCCTGCATTTGAAGCTATATCATTTACATCGCAAGTATTTGAAGCTAAATCATTTGTTGAGCATGGATTTGAAGGTAAACCTTCTACATCGCATTGATTTGAAGCTAAATTATGTGTTTCGCATAGATATGAAGCTAACTCGTTTGATCGTCTGCATTGAAGCTATATCACTTATATCCCAAGTGTTTGATGCTAAAATATTTGTTAAGCATGGATTTGAAGGTAAACTTTCTACATCTCATTGATTTGAAGCTAAATCATGAGATTCGCATGGATTAGAAGATAACTCGTTTGTTTCTTCTGCATTTGAAGCTATATCACTTATATCGCAAGTGTCTGAAGCTAAATCACTTGTTTCGCATGGACTTGAAGCTAACTCGTTTGATCGTCTGCATTTGAAGCTATATCACTTATATCCCAAGTGTCTGAAGCTAAATCATTTGTTGTGCATGGATTTGAAGGTAAACCTTCTACACCGCATTGATTTGAAGCTAAATCATGAGTTTCGCATGGGTTAGAAGATAACTCGTTTGTTTCTTCTGCATTTGAAACTATATCATTTATATCGCAAGTATTTGAAGCTAAATCATTTGTTAAGCATGGATTTGAAGGTAAACCTTCTACATCGCATTGATTTTCAGCTAAATCAAGTGCATGGCAATGATTTGAAGATAACTCGTTTGTTTCTTCTGCATTTGAAGCTATATCACTTATATCACGAGTATTTGAATCTAAATCATTTGTTTCTCATGGATTTGAAGCTAAGCCTTCTACCTCGTATTGATTTGAGACTAAATCATGTGTTTCGCATGGATTTGAAGCTAACTCGTTTATTTCGCCTTCAGTTGAATCTATATCACTTATATCGCAAGTATCTGATGTTAAATCATTTGCTTCGCATGGATTTGAAGCTAAACTTTCTACATCGCACTGATTTGACTCTAAATCATGTGTTTCGCTTGGATTTGAATCTATACCTTCTACTTCGCATTGATTTGAAGCTAAATCATGTGCATCGTATGGATTTTGAAGCTAACTCGTTTTTTTGCCTCCAGTTGAATCTATATCACTCATATCGCAATTATTTGAAGCTAAATCTTTGGTTCCGCATGGATTTGAAGCTAAATCTTTGGTTCCGCATGGAATTGAAGCTAAATCTTTGGTTCCGCATGGATTTGAAGGTAAACCTTCTACATCGCATTCATTTGAAGCTAAATCATGTGTTTCGCTTGTATTTGAAGCGAACTCGTTTGTTTGGCCTGCGTTTGAAGCTATATCATTTACATCGCAGGTATCAGAAGCTTAACGATTTGCTTCGCATGGTTTTGAGGCTAAACTTTCTTCATCGTATTAATTTGAAGCTAAATCATGTGTATCGCTTGGATTTGAAGCTGTCTCTTTTGTTTCGCCTGCAGTTGAATCTATATCACTTATATCGCAAGTATTTGAAGCTAAATCAATTGATCCGCATGGATTTGAAGCTGAGCCTTCAACATCGCTTTGGTTTGAAGCTAAATCATGTGTATCGCACGGATTTTTAAGCTAACTCGTTAGTTTCGTCTGCATTTGAAACTATATCACTTATATCGCAAGTGTTTGAATCTATATCATTTGTTTCGCATGGATTTGAAGCTCAACCTTCTACATCGCATTGATTTGATGCTAAATCATGTGTTCCGCTTGGATTTGAAGCTAAACCTTCTATTTCGCATGGATGTGAAGCAAAACCTTCTACATCGCATTGATTTGAAGCTAAATCATGTGTTTCGCTTGTGCTTGAAGCTACACCTTCTACATCGCATTGATTTGAAGCTAAGTGATGTGTATCGCACGGATTTTTAAGCTAACTCGTTAGTTTCGTCTGCATTTGAAACTATATCACTTATATCGCAAGTGTTTGAAGCTAAATCATTTGTGTTGCATGGATTTGAAGCTCATCCTTCTACTTCGCATTGATTTGAAGCTAAATCAAGTTTATCGCATGGATTTTGAAGCTAACTCGTTTGATCGTCTGCATTTGAAGCTATATCACGTATATCCCAAGTGTTTGAAGCTAAATTATTTGTTAAGCATGGATTTGAAGGTAAACCTTCTACATCGCATTGATTTGAAGCTAAATCATGAGTTTCGCATGGATTAGAAGCTAACTCGTTTGTTTCGCCTGCATTTGAATCTATATCATTTATATCACAAGTATTTGAAGCTAAATCATTTGTGTTCCACGGATTTGAAGCTAATCCTTCTACTTCGCATTGATTTGAAGCTAAATCAAGTTTATCGCATGGATTTTGAAGCTAACTCGTTTGATCGTCAGCATTTGAAGCTATATCACGTGTATCCCAAGTGTTTGAAGCTAAATCATTTCTTAAGCATGGATTTGAAGGTAAACCTTCTACATCGCATTGATTTGAAGCTAAATCATGAGTTTCGCATGGATTAGAAGCTAACACGTTTCTTTCGCCTGCATTTGAAGCTATATCATTTATATCGCAAGTATTTGAAGCTAAATCATTTGTTAAGCATGGATTTGAAGCTAATCCTTCTACTTCGCATTGATTTGAAGCTAAATCAAGTTTATCGCATGGATTTTGAAGCTAACTCGTTTGATCGTCTGCATTTAAAGCTTTTTCATTTATATCCCAAGTGTTTGAAGCTAAATCATTTGTTAAGCATGGATTTGAAGGTAAACCTTCTACATCGCATTGATTTGAAGCTAAATCATGAGTTTCGCATGGATTACAAGCTAACACGTTTGTTTCGCCAGCATTTGAAGCTATATCATTTATATCGCAAGTATTTGAAGCTAAATCATTTGTTAAGCATGGATTTGAAGCTCATCCTTCTACTTCGCATTGATTTGAAGCTAAATCAAGTTTATCGCATGGATTTTGAAGCTAACTCGTTTGATCGTCTGCATTTGAAGCTATATCACTTATATCCCAAGTGTCTGAAGCTAAATCATTTGTTGTGCATGGATTTGAAGGTAAACCTTCTACATCGCATTGATTTGAAGCTAAATCATGAGTTTCGCATGGATTACAAGCTAACACGTTTGTTTCGCCTGCATTTGAAGCTATATCATTTATATCGCAAGTATTTGAAGATAAATCATTTGTTAAGCATGGATTTGAAGGAAAACCTTCTACATCGCATTGATTTGAAGCTAAATCAAGTTTATCGCATGAATTTTGAAGCTAACTCGTTTGATCGTCTGCATTTGAAGCCATATCACTTATATCCCAAGTGTTTGAAGCTAAATCATTTGTGTTGCATGGATTTGAAGCTAATCCTTCTACTTCGCATTGATTTGAAGCTAAATCAAGTTTATCGCATGGATTTTGAAGCTAACTCGTTTGATCGTCTGCATTTCAAGCTATATCACTTATATCCCAAGTGTTTGAAGCTAAATTATTTGTTAAGCGTGGATTTGAAGGTAAACCTTCTACATCGCATTGCTTTGAAGCTAAATCATGAGTTTCGCATGGATTAGAAGCTAACTCGTTTGTTTCGCCTGCATTTGAAGCTATATCATTTATATCGCAAGTATTTGAAGCTAAATCATTTGTGTTCCACGGATTTGAAGCTAATCCTTCTACTTCGCATTGATTTGAAGCTAAATCAAGTTTATCGCATGGATTTTGAAGCTAACTCGTTTGATCGTCTGCATTTGAAGCTATATCACGTATATCCCAAATGTTTGAAGCTAAATCATTTGTTAAGCATGGATTTGAAGGTAAACCTTCTACATCGCATTGATTTGAAGCTAAATCATGAGTTTCGCATGGATTTTGAAGCTACCTCGTTTGATCTTCTGCATTGAAGCTATAACACTTATATCCCAAGTGTTTGATGCTAAATTATTTGTTAAGCATGGATTTGAAGGTAAACCTTCTACATCGCATTGATTTTCAGCTAAATCAAGTGCATGGCATGGATTTGAAGATAACTCGTTTGTTTCTTCTGCATTTGAAACTATATCATTTATATCGCAAGTATTTGAAGCTAAATCATTTGTTAAGCATGGATTTGAAGGTAAACCTTCTACATCGCATTGATTTTCAGCTAAATCAAGTGCATGGCAATGATTTGAAGATAACTCGTTTGTTTCTTCTGCATTTGAAACTATATCACTTATATCGCAAATGTCTGAAGCTAAGTCACTTGTTTCGCGTGGACTTGAAGCTAACTCGTTTGATCGTCTGCATTTGAAGCTATATCACATATATCCCAAGTGTCTGAAGCTAAATCATTTGTGTTGCATGGATTTGAAGCTAATCCTTCTACTTCGCATTGATTTGAAGCTAAATCAAGTTTATCGCATGGATTTTGAAGCTACCTCGTTTGATCTTCTGCATTGAAGCTATAACACTTATATCCCAAGTGTTTGATGCTAAATTATTTGTTAAGCATGGATTTGAAGGTAAACCTTCTACATCGCATTGATTTCAAGCTAAATCATGAGTTTCGCATGGATTAGAGATAACTCGTTTGTTTCTTCTGCATTTGAAGCTATATCACTTATATCGCAAGTGTCTGAAGCTAAATCACTTGTTTCGCGTGGACTTGAAGCTAACTCGTTTGATCGTCTGCATTTCAAGCTATATCACTTATATCCCAAGTGTTTGAAGCTAAATTATTTGTTAAGCATGGATTTGATGGTAAACCTTCTACATCGCATTGATTTGAAGCTAAATCATGAGTTTCGCATGGATTAGATGCTAACTCGTTTGTTTCGCCTGCATTTGAAGCTATATCATTTACATCGCAAGTATTTGAAGCTAAATCATTTGTTAAGCATGGATTTGAAGGTAAACCTTCTACATCGCATTGATTTGAAGCTAAATCATGTGTTTCGCATAGATATGAAGCTAACTCGTTTGATCGTCTGCATTGAAGCTATATCACTTATATCCCAAGTGTTTGATGCTAAAATATTTGTTAAGCATGGATTTGAAGGTAAACTTTCTACATCTCATTGATTTGAAGCTAAATCATGAGATTCGCATGGATTAGAAGATAACTCGTTTGTTTCTTCTGCATTTGAAGCTATATCACTTATATCGCAAGTGTCTGAAGCTAAATCACTTGTTTCGCATGGACTTGAAGCTAACTCGTTTGATCGTCTGCATTTGAAGCTATATCACTTATATCCCAAGTGTCTGAAGCTAAATCATTTGTTGTGCATGGATTTGAAGGTAAACCTTCTACATCGCATTGATTTGAAGCTAAATCATGAGTTTCGCATGGATTAGAAGATAACTCGTTTGTTTCTTCTGCATTTGAAGCTATATCATTTATATCGCAAGTATTTGAAGCTAAATCATTTGTTAAGCATGGATTTGAAGGTAAACCTTCTACATCGCATTGATTTTCAGCTAAATCAAGTGCATGGCATGGATTTGAAGATAACTCGTTTGTTTCTTCTGCATTTGAAACTATATCACTTATATCGCAAATGTCTGAAGCTAAGTCACTTGTTTCGCGTGGACTTGAAGCTAACTCGTTTGATCGTCTGCATTTGAAGCTATATCACATATATCCCAAGTGTCTGAAGCTAAATCATTTGTGTTGCATGGATTTGAAGCTAATCCTTCTACTTCGCATTGATTTGAAGCTAAATCAAGTTTATCGCATGGATTTTGAAGCTACCTCGTTTGATCTTCTGCATTGAAGCTATAACACTTATATCCCAAGTGTTTGATGCTAAATTATTTGTTAAGCATGGATTTGAAGGTAAACCTTCTACATCGCATTGATTTGAAGCTAAATCATGAGTTTCGCATGGATTAGAAGATAACTCGTTTGTTTCTTCTGCATTTGAAGCTATATCACTTATATCGCAAGTGTCTGAAGCTAAATCACTTGTTTCGCGTGGACTTGAAGCTAACTCGTTTGATCGTCTGCATTTGAAGCTATATCACTTATATCCCAAGTGTCTGAAGCTAAATCATTTGTTGTGCATGGATTTGAAGGTAAACCTTCTACATCGCATTGATTTGAAGCTAAATCAAGTTTATCGCATGGATTTTGAAGCTAACTCGGTTGATCGTCTGCATTTGAAGCTATATCACTTATATCCCAAGTGTCTGAAGCTAAATCATTTGTTGTGCATGGATTTGAAGGTAAACCTTCTACACCGCATTGATTTGAAGCTAAATCAAGTTTATCGCATGGATTTTGAAGCTTACTCGTTTGATCGTCAGCATTTCAATCTATATCACTTATATACGAACTGTTTGAAGCTAAATCATTTGTTGCGCATGGATTTGAAGGTGAACCTTCTACATCGCATTGATTTGAAGCTAAATCATGAGTTTCGCATGGATTAGATGCTAACTCGTTTGTTTCGCCTGCATTTGAAGCTATATCATTTACATCGCAAGTATTTGAAGCTAAATCATTTGTTAAGCATGGATTTGAAGGTAAACCTTCTACATCGCATTGATTTGAAGCTAAATCAAGTTTATCGCATGGATTTTGAAGCTTACTCGTTTGATCGTCAGCATTTCAATCTATATCACTTATATACGAACTGTTTGAAGCTAAATCATTTGTTGCGCATGGATTTGAAGGTGAACCTTCTACATCGCATTGATTTGAAGCTAAATCATGAGTTTCGCATGGATTAGATGCTAACTCGTTTGTTTCGCCTGCATTTGAAGCTATATCATTTACATCGCAAGTATTTGAAGCTAAATCATTTGTTAAGCATGGATTTGAAGGTAAACCTTCTACATCGCATTGATTTGAAGCTAAATCATGTGTTTCGCATAGATATGAAGCTAACTCGTTTGATCGTCTGCATTGAAGCTATATCACTTATATCCCAAGTGTTTGATGCTAAATTATTTGTTAAGCATGGATTTGAAGGTAAACCTTCTACATCGCATTGATTTGAAGCTAAATCATGAGTTTCGCATGGATTAGAAGCTAACTCGTTTGTTTCGCCTGCATTTGAATCTATATCATTTATATCGCAAGTATTTGAAGCTAAATCATTTGTGTTCCACGGATTTGAAGCTAATCCTTCTACTTCGCATTGATTTGAAGCTAAATCAAGTTTATCGCATGGATTTTGAAGCTAACTCGTTTGATCGTCTGCATTTGAAGCTATATCACGTGTATCCCAAGTGTTTGAAGCTAAATCATTTCTTAAGCATGGATTTGAAGGTAAACCTTCTACATCGCATTGATTTGAAGCTAAATCATGAGTTTCGCATGGATTAGAAGCTAACACGTTTCTTTCGCCTGCATTTGAAGCTATATCATTTATATCGCAAGTATTTGAAGCTAAATCATTTGTTAAGCATGGATTTGAAGCTAATCCTTCTACTTCGCATTGATTTGAAGCTAAATCAAGTTTATCGCATGGATTTTGAAGCTAACTCGTTTGATCGTCTGCATTTAAAGCTTTTTCATTTATATCCCAAGTGTTTGAAGCTAAATCATTTGTTAAGCATGGATTTGAAGGTAAACCTTCTACATCGCATTGATTTGAAGCTAAATCAAGTTTATCGCATGGATTTTGAGGCTAACTCGTTTGATCGTCTGCATTTGAAGCTATATCACTTATATCCCAAGTGTTGGAAGCTAAGTTATTTGTTAAGCATGGATTTGAAGGTAAACCTTCTACATCGCATTGATTTGAAGCTAAATCATGAGTTTCGCATGGATTAGAAGATAACTCGTTTGTTTCGCCTACATTTGAAGCTATATCATTTATATCGCAAGTATTTGAAGCTAAATCATTTGTGTTGCATGGATTTGAAGCTCATCCTTCTATTTCGCATTGATTTGAAGCTAAATCAAGTTTATCGCATGGATTTTGAAGCTAACTCGTTTGATCGTCTGCATTTGAAGCTATATCACGTATATCCCAAGTGTTTGAAGCTAAATCATTTGTTAAGCATGGATTTGAAGGTAAACCTTCTACATCGCATTGATTTGATGCTAAATCATGTGTTCCGCTTGGATTTGAAGCTAAACCTTCTATTTCGCATGGATGTGAAGCAAAACCTTCTACATCGCATTGATTTGAAGCTAAATCATGTGTTTCGCTTGTGCTTGAAGCTACACCTTCTACATCGCATTGATTTGAAGCTAAGTGATGTGTATCGCACGGATTTTTAAGCTAACTCGTTAGTTTCGTCTGCATTTGAAACTATATCACTTATATCGCAAGTGTTTGAAGCTAAATCATTTGTGTTGCATGGATTTGAAGCTCATCCTTCTACTTCGCATTGATTTGAAGCTAAATCAAGTTTATCGCATGGATTTTGAAGCTAACTCGTTTGATCGTCTGCATTTGAAGCTATATCACGTATATCCCAAGTGTTTGAAGCTAAATTATTTGTTAAGCATGGATTTGAAGGTAAACCTTCTACATCGCATTGATTTGAAGCTAAATCATGAGTTTCGCATGGATTAGAAGCTAACTCGTTTGTTTCGCCTGCATTTGAATCTATATCATTTATATCACAAGTATTTGAAGCTAAATCATTTGTGTTCCACGGATTTGAAGCTAATCCTTCTACTTCGCATTGATTTGAAGCTAAATCAAGTTTATCGCATGGATTTTGAAGCTAACTCGTTTGATCGTCAGCATTTGAAGCTATATCACGTGTATCCCAAGTGTTTGAAGCTAAATCATTTCTTAAGCATGGATTTGAAGGTAAACCTTCTACATCGCATTGATTTGAAGCTAAATCATGAGTTTCGCATGGATTAGAAGCTAACACGTTTCTTTCGCCTGCATTTGAAGCTATATCATTTATATCGCAAGTATTTGAAGCTAAATCATTTGTTAAGCATGGATTTGAAGCTAATCCTTCTACTTCGCATTGATTTGAAGCTAAATCAAGTTTATCGCATGGATTTTGAAGCTAACTCGTTTGATCGTCTGCATTTAAAGTTTTTTCATTTATATCCCAAGTGTTTGAAGCTAAATCATTTGTTAAGCATGGATTTGAAGGTAAACCTTCTACATCGCATTGATTTGAAGCTAAATCATGAGTTTCGCATGGATTACAAGCTAACACGTTTGTTTCGCCAGCATTTGAAGCTATATCATTTATATCGCAAGTATTTGAAGCTAAATCATTTGTTAAGCATGGATTTGAAGCTCATCCTTCTACTTCGCATTGATTTGAAGCTAAATCAAGTTTATCGCATGGATTTTGAAGCTAACTCGTTTGATCGTCTGCATTTGAAGCTATATCACTTATATCCCAAGTGTCTGAAGCTAAATCATTTGTTGTGCATGGATTTGAAGGTAAACCTTCTACATCGCATTGATTTGAAGCTAAATCATGAGTTTCGCATGGATTACAAGCTAACACGTTTGTTTCGCCTGCATTTGAAGCTATATCATTTATATCGCAAGTATTTGAAGATAAATCATTTGTTAAGCATGGATTTGAAGGAAAACCTTCTACATCGCATTGATTTGAAGCTAAATCAAGTTTATCGCATGAATTTTGAAGCTAACTCGTTTGATCGTCTGCATTTGAAGCCATATCACTTATATCCCAAGTGTTTGAAGCTAAATCATTTGTGTTGCATGGATTTGAAGCTAATCCTTCTACTTCGCATTGATTTGAAGCTAAATCAAGTTTATCGCATGGATTTTGAAGCTAACTCGTTTGATCGTCTGCATTTCAAGCTATATCACTTATATCCCAAGTGTTTGAAGCTAAATTATTTGTTAAGCGTGGATTTGAAGGTAAACCTTCTACATCGCATTGCTTTGAAGCTAAATCATGAGTTTCGCATGGATTAGAAGCTAACTCGTTTGTTTCGCCTGCATTTGAAGCTATATCATTTATATCGCAAGTATTTGAAGCTAAATCATTTGTGTTCCACGGATTTGAAGCTAATCCTTCTACTTCGCATTGATTTGAAGCTAAATCAAGTTTATCGCATGGATTTTGAAGCTAACTCGTTTGATCGTCTGCATTTGAAGCTATATCACGTATATCCCAAATGTTTGAAGCTAAATCATTTGTTAAGCATGGATTTGAAGGTAAACCTTCTACATCGCATTGATTTGAAGCTAAATCATGAGTTTCGCATGGATTTTGAAGCTACCTCGTTTGATCTTCTGCATTGAAGCTATAACACTTATATCCCAAGTGTTTGATGCTAAATTATTTGTTAAGCATGGATTTGAAGGTAAACCTTCTACATCGCATTGATTTTCAGCTAAATCAAGTGCATGGCATGGATTTGAAGATAACTCGTTTGTTTCTTCTGCATTTGAAACTATATCATTTATATCGCAAGTATTTGAAGCTAAATCATTTGTTAAGCATGGATTTGAAGGTAAACCTTCTACATCGCATTGATTTTCAGCTAAATCAAGTGCATGGCAATGATTTGAAGATAACTCGTTTGTTTCTTCTGCATTTGAAACTATATCACTTATATCGCAAATGTCTGAAGCTAAGTCACTTGTTTCGCGTGGACTTGAAGCTAACTCGTTTGATCGTCTGCATTTGAAGCTATATCACATATATCCCAAGTGTCTGAAGCTAAATCATTTGTGTTGCATGGATTTGAAGCTAATCCTTCTACTTCGCATTGATTTGAAGCTAAATCAAGTTTATCGCATGGATTTTGAAGCTACCTCGTTTGATCTTCTGCATTGAAGCTATAACACTTATATCCCAAGTGTTTGATGCTAAATTATTTGTTAAGCATGGATTTGAAGGTAAACCTTCTACATCGCATTGATTTGAAGCTAAATCATGAGTTTCGCATGGATTAGAAGATAACTCGTTTGTTTCTTCTGCATTTGAAGCTATATCACTTATATCGCAAGTGTCTGAAGCTAAATCACTTGTTTCGCGTGGACTTGAAGCTAACTCGTTTGATCGTCTGCATTTCAAGCTATATCACTTATATCCCAAGTGTTTGAAGCTAAATTATTTGTTAAGCATGGATTTGATGGTAAACCTTCTACATCGCATTGATTTGAAGCTAAATCATGAGTTTCGCATGGATTAGATGCTAACTCGTTTGTTTCGCCTGCATTTGAAGCTATATCATTTACATCGCAAGTATTTGAAGCTAAATCATTTGTTAAGCATGGATTTGAAGGTAAACCTTCTACATCGCATTGATTTGAAGCTAAATCATGTGTTTCGCATAGATATGAAGCTAACTCGTTTGATCGTCTGCATTGAAGCTATATCACTTATATCCCAAGTGTTTGATGCTAAAATATTTGTTAAGCATGGATTTGAAGGTAAACTTTCTACATCTCATTGATTTGAAGCTAAATCATGAGATTCGCATGGATTAGAAGATAACTCGTTTGTTTCTTCTGCATTTGAAGCTATATCACTTATATCGCAAGTGTCTGAAGCTAAATCACTTGTTTCGCATGGACTTGAAGCTAACTCGTTTGATCGTCTGCATTTGAAGCTATATCACTTATATCCCAAGTGTCTGAAGCTAAATCATTTGTTGTGCATGGATTTGAAGGTAAACCTTCTACATCGCATTGATTTGAAGCTAAATCATGAGTTTCGCATGGATTAGAAGATAACTCGTTTGTTTCTTCTGCATTTGAAGCTATATCATTTATATCGCAAGTATTTGAAGCTAAATCATTTGTTAAGCATGGATTTGAAGGTAAACCTTCTACATCGCATTGATTTTCAGCTAAATCAAGTGCATGGCATGGATTTGAAGATAACTCGTTTGTTTCTTCTGCATTTGAAACTATATCACTTATATCGCAAATGTCTGAAGCTAAGTCACTTGTTTCGCGTGGACTTGAAGCTAACTCGTTTGATCGTCTGCATTTGAAGCTATATCACATATATCCCAAGTGTCTGAAGCTAAATCATTTGTGTTGCATGGATTTGAAGCTAATCCTTCTACTTCGCATTGATTTGAAGCTAAATCAAGTTTATCGCATGGATTTTGAAGCTACCTCGTTTGATCTTCTGCATTGAAGCTATAACACTTATATCCCAAGTGTTTGATGCTAAATTATTTGTTAAGCATGGATTTGAAGGTAAACCTTCTACATCGCATTGATTTGAAGCTAAATCATGAGTTTCGCATGGATTAGAAGATAACTCGTTTGTTTCTTCTGCATTTGAAGCTATATCACTTATATCGCAAGTGTCTGAAGCTAAATCACTTGTTTCGCGTGGACTTGAAGCTAACTCGTTTGATCGTCTGCATTTGAAGCTATATCACTTATATCCCAAGTGTCTGAAGCTAAATCATTTGTTGTGCATGGATTTGAAGGTAAACCTTCTACATCGCATTGATTTGAAGCTAAATCAAGTTTATCGCATGGATTTTGAAGCTAACTCGGTTGATCGTCTGCATTTGAAGCTATATCACTTATATCCCAAGTGTCTGAAGCTAAATCATTTGTTGTGCATGGATTTGAAGGTAAACCTTCTACACCGCATTGATTTGAAGCTAAATCAAGTTTATCGCATGGATTTTGAAGCTTACTCGTTTGATCGTCAGCATTTCAATCTATATCACTTATATACGAACTGTTTGAAGCTAAATCATTTGTTGCGCATGGATTTGAAGGTGAACCTTCTACATCGCATTGATTTGAAGCTAAATCATGAGTTTCGCATGGATTAGATGCTAACTCGTTTGTTTCGCCTGCATTTGAAGCTATATCATTTACATCGCAAGTATTTGAAGCTAAATCATTTGTTAAGCATGGATTTGAAGGTAAACCTTCTACATCGCATTGATTTGAAGCTAAATCAAGTTTATCGCATGGATTTTGAAGCTTACTCGTTTGATCGTCAGCATTTCAATCTATATCACTTATATACGAACTGTTTGAAGCTAAATCATTTGTTGCGCATGGATTTGAAGGTGAACCTTCTACATCGCATTGATTTGAAGCTAAATCATGAGTTTCGCATGGATTAGATGCTAACTCGTTTGTTTCGCCTGCATTTGAAGCTATATCATTTACATCGCAAGTATTTGAAGCTAAATCATTTGTTAAGCATGGATTTGAAGGTAAACCTTCTACATCGCATTGATTTGAAGCTAAATCATGTGTTTCGCATAGATATGAAGCTAACTCGTTTGATCGTCTGCATTGAAGCTATATCACTTATATCCCAAGTGTTTGATGCTAAATTATTTGTTAAGCATGGATTTGAAGGTAAACCTTCTACATCGCATTGATTTGAAGCTAAATCATGAGTTTCGCATGGATTAGAAGCTAACTCGTTTGTTTCGCCTGCATTTGAATCTATATCATTTATATCGCAAGTATTTGAAGCTAAATCATTTGTGTTCCACGGATTTGAAGCTAATCCTTCTACTTCGCATTGATTTGAAGCTAAATCAAGTTTATCGCATGGATTTTGAAGCTAACTCGTTTGATCGTCTGCATTTGAAGCTATATCACGTGTATCCCAAGTGTTTGAAGCTAAATCATTTCTTAAGCATGGATTTGAAGGTAAACCTTCTACATCGCATTGATTTGAAGCTAAATCATGAGTTTCGCATGGATTAGAAGCTAACACGTTTCTTTCGCCTGCATTTGAAGCTATATCATTTATATCGCAAGTATTTGAAGCTAAATCATTTGTTAAGCATGGATTTGAAGCTAATCCTTCTACTTCGCATTGATTTGAAGCTAAATCAAGTTTATCGCATGGATTTTGAAGCTAACTCGTTTGATCGTCTGCATTTAAAGCTTTTTCATTTATATCCCAAGTGTTTGAAGCTAAATCATTTGTTAAGCATGGATTTGAAGGTAAACCTTCTACATCGCATTGATTTGAAGCTAAATCAAGTTTATCGCATGGATTTTGAGGCTAACTCGTTTGATCGTCTGCATTTGAAGCTATATCACTTATATCCCAAGTGTTGGAAGCTAAGTTATTTGTTAAGCATGGATTTGAAGGTAAACCTTCTACATCGCATTGATTTGAAGCTAAATCATGAGTTTCGCATGGATTAGAAGATAACTCGTTTGTTTCGCCTACATTTGAAGCTATATCATTTATATCGCAAGTATTTGAAGCTAAATCATTTGTGTTGCATGGATTTGAAGCTCATCCTTCTATTTCGCATTGATTTGAAGCTAAATCAAGTTTATCGCATGGATTTTGAAGCTAACTCGTTTGATCGTCTGCATTTGAAGCTATATCACGTATATCCCAAGTGTTTGAAGCTAAATCATTTGTTAAGCATGGATTTGAAGGTAAACCTTCTACATCGCATTGATTTGAAGCTAAATCATGAGTTTCGCATGGATTACAAGCTAACACGTTTGTTTCGCCTGCATTTGAAGCTATATCATTTATATCGCAAGTATTTGAAGCTAAATCATTTGTTAAGCATGGATTTGAAGGAAAACCTTCTACATCGTATTGATTTGAAGCTAAATCAAGTTTATCGCATGAATTTTGAAGCTAACTGGTTTGATCGTCTGCATTTGAAACCATATCACTTATATCCCAAGTGTTTGAAGCTAAATCATTTGTGTTGCATGGATTTGAAGCTAATCCTTCTACTTCGCATTGATTTGAAGCTAAATCAAGTTTATCGCATGGATTTTGAAGCTAACTCGTTTGATCGTCTGCATTTCAAGCTATATCACTTATATCCCAAGTGTTTGAAGCTAAATTATTTGTTAAGCGTGGATTTGAAGGTAAACCTTCTACATCGCATTGATTTGATGCTAAATCATGAGTTTCGCATGGATTAGAATCTAACTCGTTTGTTTCGCCTGCATTTGAAGCTATATCATTTATATCGCAAGTATTTGAAGCTAAATCATTTGTGTTCCACGGATTTGAAGCTAATCCTTCTACTTCGCATTGATTTGAAGCTAAATCAAGTTTATCGCATGGATTTTGAAGCTAACTCGTTTGATCGTCTGCATTTGAAGCTATATCACGTATATCCCAAATGTTTGAAGCTAAATCATTTGTTAAGCATGGATGTGAAGGTAAACCTTCTACATCGCATTGATTTGAAGCTAAATCATGAGTTTCGCATGGATTACAAGCTAACACGTTTGTTTCGCCTGCGTTTGAAGCTATATCATTTATATCGCAAGTATTTGAAGCTAAATCATTTGTTAAGCATGGATTTGAAGGTAAACCTTCTACATCGCATTGATTTGAAGCTAAATCAAGTTTATCGCATGGATTTTGAAGCTAACTCGTTTGATCGTCTGCATTTGAAGCCATATCACTTATATCCCAAGTGTTTGAAGCTAAATCATTTTTTAAGCATGGATTCGAAGGTAAACCTTCTACATCGCATTGATTTGAAACTAAATCATGTGTTTCGCATAGATATTAAGCTAACTCGTTTGTTTCGTCTGCATTTGAATCTGTATCATTTATACCGCAAGTATCTGAAACTAAATCATTTGTTTCGCATGGATTTGAAGCTAATCCTTCTACTTCGCATTGATTTGAAGCTAAATCAAGTTTATCGGATGGATTTTGAAGCTAACTCGTTTGATCGTCTGCATTTGGAGCTATATCACGTATATCCCAAGTGTTTGAAGCTAAATCATTTGTTAAGCATGGATTTGAAGGTAAACCTTCTACATCGCATTGATTTGATGCTAAGTCATGAGTTTCGCATGGATTACAAGCTAACTCGTTTGTTTCGCCTGCATTTGAAGCTATATCACGTATATCCCAAGTGTTTGAAGCTAAATCATTTGTTAAGCATGGATTTGAAGGTAAACCTTCTACATCGCATTGATTTGAAGCTAAATCATGAGTTTCGCATGGATTAGAAGCTAACACGTTTGTTTCGCCTGCATTTGAAGCTATATCATTTATATCGCAAGTATTTGAAGCTAAATCATTTGTGTTGCATGGATTTTAAGCTAATCCTTCTACTTCGCATTGATTTGAAGCTAAATCAAGTTTATCGCATGGATTTTGAAGCTAACTCGTTTGATCGTCTGCATTTGAAGCTATATCACGTATATCCCAAGTGTTTGAAGCTAAATCATTTGTTAAGCATGGATTTGAAGGTAAACCTTCTACATCGCATTGATTTGAAACTAAATCATGAGTTTCGTATGGATTACAATCTAACACGTTTGTTTCGCCTGCATTTGAAGCTATATCATTTATATCGCAAGTATTTGAAGCTAAATCATTTGTTAAGCATGGATTTGAAGGTAAACCTTCTACATCGCATTGATTTGAAGCTAAATCAAGTTTATCGCATGGATTTTGAAGCTAACTCGTTTGATCGTCTGCATTTGAAGCCAAATCACTTATATCCCAAGTGTTTGAAGCTAAATCATTTTTTAAGCATGGATTTGAGGGTAAACCTTCTACATCGCATTGATTTGAAGCTAAATCATGTGTTTCGCATAGATATGAAGCTAACTCGTTTGATCGTCTGCATTTGAAGCTATATCACTTATATCGCAAATGTCTGAAGCTAAACCACTTTTTTCGCGTGGACTTGAAGCTAACTCGTTTGATCGTCTGCATTTGAAGCTATATCACTTATATCCCAAGTGTCTGAAGCTAAATCATTTGTGTTGCATGGATTTGAAGCTAATCCTTCTACTTCGCATTGATTTGAAGCTAAATCAAGTTTATCGCATGGATTTTGAAGCTAATTCGTTTGATCGTCTGCATTTGAAGCTATATCACGTATATCCCAAGTGTTTGAAGCTAAATCATTTGTTAAGCACGGATTTGAAGGTAAACCTTCTACATCGCATTGATTTGAAGCTAAATCAAGTTTATCGCATGGATTTTGAAGCTAACTCGTTTGATCGTCTGCATTTGAAGCTATATCACGTATATCCCAAGTGTTTGAAGCTAAATCAATTGTTAAGCATGGATTTGAAGGTAAACCTTCTACATCGCATTGATTTGAAGCTAAATCATGAGTTTCGCATGGATTACAATCTAACACGTTTGTTTCGCCTGCATTTGAAGCTATATCACGTATATCCCAAGTGTTTGAAGCTAAATCATTTGTTCAGCATGGATTTGAAGGTAAACCTTCTACATCGCATTGATTTGAAGCTAAATCATGAGTTTCGCATGGATTACAAGCTAACACGTTTGTTTCGCCTACATTTGAAGCTATATCATTTATATCGCAATTATTTGAAGCTAAATCATTTGTGTTGCATGGATTTGAAACTCATCCTTCTACTTCGCATTGATTTCAAGCTAAATCAAGTTTATCGCATGGATTTTGAGGCTAACTCGTTTGATCGTTTGCATTTGAAGCTATATCACTTATATCCCAAGTGTTTGAAGCTAAATTATTTGTTAAGCATGGATTTGAAGGTAAACCTTCTACATCGCATTTATTTGAAGCTAAATCAAGTTTATCGCATGGATTTTGAGGCTAACTCGTTTGATCTTCTGCATTTGAAGCTATATCACTTATATCCCAATTGTTTGAAGCTAAATTATTTGTTAAGCATGGATTTGAAGGTAAACCTTCTACATCGCATTGATTTGAAGCTAAATCATGAGTTTCGCATGGATTACAAGCTAACACGTTTGTTTCGCCTGCATTTGAAGCTATATCACTTATATCGCAAGTATTTGAAGCTAAATCATTTGTTAAGCATGGATTTGAAGGTAAACCTTCTACATCGCATCGATTTGAAGCTAAATCAAGTTTATCGCATGGATTTTGAAGCTTACTCGTTTGATCGTCTGCATTTCAATCTATATCACTTATATACGAACTGTTTGAAGCTAAATCATTTGTTGCTCATGGATTTGAAGGTGAACCTTCTACATCGCATTGATTTGAAGCTAAATCATGAGTTTCGCATGGATTAGATGCTAACTCGTTTGTTTCGCCTGCATTTGAAGCTATATCATTTACATCGCAAGTATTTGAAGCTAAATCATTTGTTAAGCATGGATTTGAAGGTAAACCTTCTACATCGCATTGATTTGAAGCTAAATCATGTGTTTCGCATAGATATGAAGCTAACTCGTTTGATCGTCTGCATTGAAGCTATATCACTTATATCCCAAGTGTTTGATGCTAAAATATTTGTTAAGCATGGATTTGAAGGTAAACTTTCTACATCTCATTGATTTGAAGCTAAATCATGAGATTCGCATGGATTAGAAGATAACTCGTTTGTTTCTTCTGCATTTGAAGCTATATCATACATATCGCAAGTATTTGAAGCTAAATCATTTGTTAAGCATGGATTTGAAGGTAAACCTTCTACATCGCATTGATTTGAAGCTAAATCAAGTTTATCGCATGGATTTTGAAGCTTACTCGTTTGATCGTCTGCATTTCAATCTATATCACTTATATACGAACTGTTTGAAGCTAAATCATGAGTTTCGCATGGATTAGATGCTAACTCGTTAGTTTCGCCTGCATTTGAAGCTATATCATTTACATCGCAAGTATTTGAAGCTAAATCATTTGTTAAGCATGGATTTGAAGGTAAACCTTCTACATCGCATTGATTTTCAGCTAAATCAAGTGCATGGCAATGATTTGAAGATAACTCGTTTGTTTCTTCTGCATTTGAAACTATATCACTTATATCGCAAATGTCTGAAGCTAAGTCACTTGTTTCGCGTGGACTTGAAGCTAACTCGTTTGATCGTCTGCATTTGAAGCTATATCACATATATCCCAAGTGTCTGAAGCTAAATCATTTGTGTTGCATGGATTTGAAGCTAATCCTTCTACTTCGCATTGATTTGAAGCTAAATCAAGTTTTTCGCATGGATTTTGAAGCTACCTCGTTTGATCTTCTGCATTGAAGCTATAACACTTATATCCCAAGTGTTTGATGCTAAATTATTTGTTAAGCATGGATTTGAAGGTAAACCTTCTACATCGCATTGATTTGAAGCTAAATCATGAGTTTCGCATGGATTAGAAGATAACTCGTTTGTTTCTTCTGCATTTGAAGCTATATCACTTATATCGCAAGTGTCTGAAGCTAAATCACTTGTTTCGCGTGGACTTGAAGCTAACTCGTTTGATCGTCTGCATTTGAAGCTATATCACTTATATCCCAAGTGTCTGAAGCTAAATCATTTGTTGTGCATGGATTTGAAGGTAAACCTTCTACATCGCATTGATTTGAAGCTAAATCAAGTTTATCGCATGGATTTTGAAGCTAACTCGGTTGATCGTCTGCATTTGAAGCTATATCACTTATATCGCAAGTGTCTGAAGCTAAATCACTTGTTTCGCGTGGACTTGAAGCTAACTCGTTTGATCGTCTGCATTTCAAGCTATATCACTTATATCCCAAGTGTTTGAAGCTAAATTATTTGTTAAGCATGGATTTGAAGGTAAACCTTCTACATCGCATTGATTTGAAGCTAAATCAAGTTTATCGCATGGATTTTGAAGCTAACTCGTTTGATCGTCTGCATTTGAAGCCATATCACTTATATCCCAAGTGTTTGAAGCTAAATCATTTTTTAAGCATGGATTTGAAGGTAAACCTTCTACATCGCATTGATTTGAAACTAAATCATGTGTTTCGCATAGATATGAAGCTAACTCGTTTGTTTCGTCTGCATTTGAATCTGTATCATTTATACCGCAAGTATCTGAAACTAAATCATTTGTTTCGCATGGATTTGAAGCTAATCCTTCTACTTCGCATTGATTTGAAGCTAAATCAAGTTTATCGGATGGATTTTGAAGCTAACTCGTTTGATCGTCTGCATTTGAAGCTATATCACGTATATCCCAAGTGTTTGAAGCTAAATCATTTGTTAAGCATGGATTTGAAGGTAAACCTTCTACATCGCATTGATTTGATGCTAAGTCATGAGTTTCGCATGGATTACAAGCTAACTCGTTTGTTTCGCCAGCATTTGAAGCTATATCACGTATATCCCAAGTGTTTGAAGCTAAATCATTTGTTAAGCATGGATTTGAAGGTAAACCTTCTACATCGCATTGATTTGAAGCTAAATCATGAGTTTCGCATGGATTACAAGCTAACACGTTTGTTTCGCCTGCATTTGAAGCTATATCATTTATATCGCAAGTATTTGAAGCTAAATCATTTGTTAAGCATGGATTTGAAGGAAAACCTTCTACATCGCATTGATTTGAAGCTAAATCAAGTTTATCGCATGAATTTTGAAGCTAACTCGTTTGATCGTCTGCATTTGAAGCCATATCACTTATATCCCAAGTGTTTGAAGCTAAATCATTTGTGTTGCATGGATTTGAAGCTAATCCTTCTACTTCGCATTGATTTGAAGCTAAATCAAGTTTATCGCATGGATTTTGAAGCTAACTCGTTTGATCGTCTGCATTTCAAGCTATATCACTTATATCCCAAGTATTTGAAGCTAAATTATTTGTTAAGCGTGGATTTGAAGGTAAACCTTCTACATCGCATTGATTTGAAGCTAAATCATGAGTTTCGCATGGATTAGAAGCTAACTCGTTTGTTTCGCCTGCATTTGATGCTATATCATTTATATCGCAAGTATTTGAAGCTAAATCATTTGTGTTCCACGGATTTGAAGCTAATCCTTCTACTTCGCATTGATTTGAAGCTAAATCAAGTTTATCGCATGGATTTTGAAGCTAACTCGTTTGATCGTCTGCATTTGAAGCTATATCACGTATATCCCAAATGTTTGAAGCTAAATCATTTGTTAAGCATGGATTTGAAGGTAAACCTTCTACATCGCATTGATTTGAAGCTAAATCATGAGTTTCGCATGGATTACAAGCTAACACGTTTGTTTCGCCTGCATTTGAAGCTATATCATTTATATCGCAAGTATTTGAAGCTAAATCATTTGTTAAGCATGGATTTGAAGGTAAACCTTCTACATCGCATTGATTTGAAGCTAAATCAAGTTTATCGCATGGATTTTGAAGCTAACTCGTTTGATCGTCTGCATTTGAAGCCATATCACTTATATCCCAAGTGTTTGAAGCTAAATCATTTTTTAAGCATGGATTCGAAGGTAAACCTTCTACATCGCATTGATTTGAAACTAAATCATGTGTTTCGCATAGATATGAAGCTAACTCGTTTGTTTCGTCTGCATTTGAATCTGTATCATTTATACCGCAAGTATCTGAAGCTAAATCATTTGTTTCGCATGGATTTGAAGCTAATCCTTCTACTTCGCATTGATTTGAAGCTAAATCAAGTTTATCGCATGGATTTTGAAGCTAACTCGTTTGATCGTCTGCATTTCAAGCTATATCACTTATATCCCAAGTGTTTGAAGCTAAATTATTTGTTAAGCGTGGATTTGAAGGTAAACCTTCTACATCGCATTGATTTGAAGCTAAATCATGAGTTTCGCATGGATTAGAAGCTAACTCGTTTGTTTCGCCTGCATTTGAAGCTATATCATTTATATCGCAAGTATTTGAAGCTAAATCATTTGTGTTCCACGGATTTGAAGCTAATCCTTCTACTTCGCATTGATTTGAAGCTAAATCAAGTTTATCGCATGGATTTTGAAGCTAACTCGTTTGATCGTCTGCATTTGAAGCTATATCACGTATATCCCATGAGTTTGAAGCTGAATCATTTGTTAAGCATGGATTTGAAGGTAAACCTTCTACATCGCATTGATTTGAAACTAAATCATGTGATTCGCATAGATATGAAGCTAACTCGTTTGTTTCGTCTGCATTTGAATCTGTATCATTAATACCGCAAGTATCTGAAACTAAATCATTTGTTTCGCATGGATTTGAAGCTAATCCTTCTACTTCGCATTGATTTGAAGCTAAATCAAGTTTATCGCATGGATTTTGAAGCTAACTCGTTTGATCGTCTGCATTTGAAGCTATATCACGTATATCCCAAGTGTTTGAAGCTAAATCATTTGTTGTGCATGGATTTGAAGGTAAACCTTCTACATCGCATTGATTTGAAGCTAAATCATGAGTTTCGCATGGATTAGAAGATAACTCGTTTGTTAGGCCTGCATTTGAAGCTATATCATTTATATCGCAAGTATTTGAAGCTAAATCATTTGTGTTGCATGGAATTGAAGCTAATCCTTCTACTTCGCATTGATTTGAAGCTAAATCAAGTTTATCGCATGGATTTTGAAGCTATCTCGTTTGATCGTCTGCATTTGATACCATATCACTTATATCCCAAGTGTTTGAAGCTAAATCATTTTTTAAGCATGGATTTGAAGGTAAACCTTCTACATCGCATTGATTTGAAACTAAATCATGTGATTCGCATAGATATGAAGCTAACTCGTTTGTTTCGTCTGCATTTGAATCTGTATCATTTATATCGCAAGTATTTGAAGCTAAATCATTTGTGTTGCATGGATTTGAAGCTCATCCTTCTACTTCGCATTGATTTGAAGCTAAATCAAGTTTATCGCATGGATTTTGAAGCTAACTCGTTTGATCGTCTGCATTTGAAGCTATATCACGTATATCCCAAATGTTTGAAGCTAAATCATTTGTTAAGCATGGATTTGAAGGTAAACCTTCTACATCGCATTGATTTGAAGCTAAATCATGAGTTTTGCATGGATTACAAGCTAACACGTTTGTTTCGCCTGCATTTGAAGCTATATCATTTATATCGCAAGTATTTGAAGCTAAATCATTTGTTAAGCATGGATTTGAAGGTAAACCTTCTACATCGCATTGATTTGAAGCTAAATCATGAGTTTCGAATGGATTACAAGCTAACACGTTTGTTTCGCCTACATTTGAAGCTATATCATTTATATCGCAAGTATTTGAAGCTAAATCATTTGTGTTGCATGGATTTGAAGCTCATCCTTCTACATCGCATTGATTTGAAGCTAAATCATGAGTTTCGCATGGATTACAATCTAACACGTTTGTTTCGCCTGCATTTGAAGATATATCACGTATATCCCAAGTGATTGAAGCTAAATCATTTGTTCAGCATGGATTTGAAGGTAAACCTTCTACATCGCATTGATTTGAAGCTAAATCAAGTTTATCGCATGGATTTTGAAGCTAACTCGTTTGATCGTCTGCATTTGAAGCTATATCACGTATATCCCATGAGTTTGAAGCTGAATCATTTGTTAAGCATGGATTTGAAGGTAAACCTTCTACATCGCATTGATTTGAAACTAAATCATGTGATTCGCATAGATATGAAGCTAACTCGTTTGTTTCGTCTGCATTTGAATCTGTATCATTAATACCGCAAGTATCTGAAACTAAATCATTTGTTTCGCATGGATTTGAAGCTAATCCTTCTACTTCGCATTGATTTGAAGCTAAATCAAGTTTATCGCATGGATTTTGAAGCTAACTCGTTTGATCGTCTGCATTTGAAGCTATATCACGTATATCCCAAGTGTTTGAAGCTAAATCATTTGTTGTGCATGGATTTGAAGGTAAACCTTCTACATCGCATTGATTTGAAGCTAAATCATGAGTTTCGCATGGATTAGAAGATAACTCGTTTGTTAGGCCTGCATTTGAAGCTATATCATTTATATCGCAAGTATTTGAAGCTAAATCATTTGTGTTGCATGGAATTGAAGCTAATCCTTCTACTTCGCATTGATTTGAAGCTAAATCAAGTTTATCGCATGGATTTTGAAGCTATCTCGTTTGATCGTCTGCATTTGATACCATATCACTTATATCCCAAGTGTTTGAAGCTAAATCATTTTTTAAGCATGGATTTGAAGGTAAACCTTCTACATCGCATTGATTTGAAACTAAATCATGTGATTCGCATAGATATGAAGCTAACTCGTTTGTTTCGTCTGCATTTGAATCTGTATCATTTATATCGCAAGTATTTGAAGCTAAATCATTTGTGTTGCATGGATTTGAAGCTCATCCTTCTACTTCGCATTGATTTGAAGCTAAATCAAGTTTATCGCATGGATTTTGAAGCTAACTCGTTTGATCGTCTGCATTTGAAGCTATATCACGTATATCCCAAATGTTTGAAGCTAAATCATTTGTTAAGCATGGATTTGAAGGTAAACCTTCTACATCGCATTGATTTGAAGCTAAATCATGAGTTTTGCATGGATTACAAGCTAACACGTTTGTTTCGCCTGCATTTGAAGCTATATCATTTATATCGCAAGTATTTGAAGCTAAATCATTTGTTAAGCATGGATTTGAAGGTAAACCTTCTACATCGCATTGATTTGAAGCTAAATCATGAGTTTCGAATGGATTACAAGCTAACACGTTTGTTTCGCCTACATTTGAAGCTATATCATTTATATCGCAAGTATTTGAAGCTAAATCATTTGTGTTGCATGGATTTGAAGCTCATCCTTCTACATCGCATTGATTTGAAGCTAAATCATGAGTTTCGCATGGATTACAATCTAACACGTTTGTTTCGCCTGCATTTGAAGATATATCACGTATATCCCAAGTGATTGAAGCTAAATCATTTGTTCAGCATGGATTTGAAGGTAAACCTTCTACATCGCATTGATTTGAAGCTAAATCATGAGTTTCGCATGGATTACAAGCTAACACGTTTGTTTCGCCTACGTTTGAAGCTATATCATTTATATCGCAATTATTTGAAGCTAAATCATTTGTGTTGCATGGATTTGAAGCTCATCCTTCTACTTCGCATTGATTTCAAGCTAAATCAAGTTTATCGCATGGATTTTGAGGCTAACTCGTTTGATCGTCTGCATTTGAAGCTATATCACTTATGTCCCAAGTGTTTGAAGCTAAATTATTTGTTAAGCATGGATTTGAAGGTAAACCTTCTACATCGCATTTATTTGAAGCTAAATCATGAGTTTCGCATGGATTAGAAGCTAACTCGTTTGTTTCGCCTACATTTGAAGCTATATCATTTATATCGCAAGTATTTGAAGCTAAATCATTTGTGTTGCATGGATTTGAAGCTCACCCTTCTACTTCGCATTGATTTGAAGCTAAATCAAGTTTATCGCATGGATTTTGAGGCTAACTCGTTTGATCTTCTGTATTTGAAGCTATATCACTTATAACCCAACTGTTTGAAGCTAAATTATTTGTTAAGCATGGATTTGAAGGTAAACCTTCTACATCGCATTGATTTGAAGCTAAATCATGAGTTTCGCATGGATTAGAAGCTAACTCGTTTGATCGTCTGCATTTGAAGCTATATCACTTATATCGCAAGTGTCTGAAGCTAAATCATTTGCGTTCCACGGATTTGAAGCTAACTCGTTTGATCGTCTGCATTTCAAGCTATATCACTTATATCCCAAGTGTTTGAAGCTAAATTATTTGTTAAGCATGGATTTGAAGGTAAACCTTCTACATCGCAATGATTTGAAGCTAAATCATGACTTTCGCATGGATTAGAAGCTAACTCGTTTGTTTCGCCTACATTTGAAGCTATATCATTTATATCGCAAGTATTTGAAGCTAAATCATTTGTGTTACATGGATTTGAAGCACATCCTTCTACTTTGCATTGATTTGAAGCTAAATCAAGTTTATCGCATGGATTTTGAAGCTAACTCGTTTGATCGTCTGCATTTGAAGCTATATCACGTATATCCCAAGTGTTTGAAGCTAAATCATTTGTTAAGCATGGATTTGAAGGTAAACCTTCTACATCGCATTGATTTGAAGCTAAATCATGAGTTTCGCATGGATTACAAGCCAACACGTTTGTTTCGCCTACATTTGAAGCTATATCATTTATATCGCAAGTATTTGAAGCTAAATCATTTGTGTTGCGTGGATTTGAAGCTCATCCTTCTACTTCGCATTGATTTGAAGCTAAATCAAGTTTATCGCATGGATTTTGAAGCTATCTCGTTTGATCGTCTGCATTTGATACCATATCACTTATATCCCAAGTGTTTGAAGCTAAATCATTTTTTAAGCATGGATTTGAAGGTAAACCTTCTACATCGCATTGATTTGAAACTAAATCATGTGATTCGCATAGATGTGAAGCTAACTCGTTTGTTTCGTCTGCATTTGAATCTGTATCATTTATATCGCAAGTATTTGAAGCTAAATCATTTGTGTTGCATGGATTTGAAGCTCATCCTTCTACTTCGCATTGATTTGAAGCTAAATCAAGTTTATCGCATGGATTTTGAAGCTAACTCGTTTGATCGTCTGCATTTGAAGCTATATCACGTATATCCCAAATGTTTGAAGCTAAATCATTTGTTAAGCATGGATTTGAAGGTAAACCTTCTACATCGCATTGATTTGAAGCTAAATCATGAGTTTTGCATGGATTACAAGCTAACACGTTTGTTTCGCCTGCATTTGAAGCTATATCATTTATATCGCAAGTATTTGAAGCTAAATCATTTGTTAAGCATGGATTTGAAGGTAAACCTTCTACATCGCATTGATTTGAAGCTAAATCATGAGTTTCGAATGGATTACAAGCTAACACGTTTGTTTCGCCTACATTTGAAGCTATATCATTTATATCGCAAGTATTTGAAGCTAAATCATTTGTGTTGCATGGATTTGAAGCTCATCCTTCTACATCGCATTGATTTGAAGCTAAATCATGAGTTTCGCATGGATTACAATCTAACACGTTTGTTTCGCCTGCATTTGAAGATATATCACGTATATCCCAAGTGTTTGAAGCTAAATCATTTGTTCAGCATGGATTTGAAGGTAAACCTTCTACATCGCATTGATTTGAAGCTAAATCATGAGTTTCGCATGGATTACAAGCTAACACGTTTGTTTCGCCTACGTTTGAAGCTATATCATTTATATCGCAATTATTTGAAGCTAAATCATTTGTGTTGCATGGATTTGAAGCTCATCCTTCTACTTCGCATTGATTTCAAGCTAAATCAAGTTTATCGCATGGATTTTGAGGCTAACTCGTTTGATCGTCTGCATTTGAAGCTATATCACTTATGTCCCAAGTGTTTGAAGCTAAATTATTTGTTAAGCATGGATTTGAAGGTAAACCTTCTACATCGCATTTATTTGAAGCTAAATCATGAGTTTCGCATGGATTAGAAGCTAACTCGTTTGTTTCGCCTACATTTGAAGCTATATCATTTATATCGCAAGTATTTGAAGGTAAATCATTTGTGTTGCATGGATTTGAAGCTCACCCTTCTACTTCGCATTGATTTGAAGCTAAATCAAGTTTATCGCATGGATTTTGAGGCTAACTCGTTTGATCTTCTGCATTTGAAGCTATATCACTTATAACCCAACTGTTTGAAGCTAAATTATTTGTTAAGCATGGATTTGAAGGTAAACCTTCTACATCGCATTGATTTGAAGCTAAATCATGAGTTTCGCATGGATTAGAAGCTAACTCGTTTGATCGTCTGCATTTGAAGCTATATCACTTATATCGCAAGTGTCTGAAGCTAAATCATTTGCGTTCCACGGATTTGAAGCTAACTCGTTTGATCGTCTGCATTTCAAGCTATATCACTTATATCCCAAGTGTTTGAAGCTAAATTATTTGTTAAGCATGGATTTGAAGGTAAACCTTCTACATCGCAATGATTTGAAGCTAAATCATGAGTTTCGCATGGATTAGAAGCTAACTCGTTTGTTTCGCCTACATTTGAAGCTATATCATTTATATCGCAAGTATTTGAAGCTAAATCATTTGTGTTACATGGATTTGAAGCACATCCTTCTACTTTGCATTGATTTGAAGCTAAATCAAGTTTATCGCATGGATTTTGAAGCTAACTCGTTTGATCGTCTGCATTTGAAGCTATATCACGTATATCCCAAGTGTTTGAAGCTAAATCATTTGTTAAGCATGGATTTGAAGGTAAACCTTCTACATCGCATTGATTTGAAGCTAAATCATGAGTTTCGCATGGATTAGAAGATAACTCGTTTGTTAGGCCTGCATTTGAAGCTATATCATTTATATCGCAAGTATTTGAAGCTAAATCATTTGTGTTGTATGGATTTGAAGCTAATCCTTCTACTTCGCATTGATTTGAAGCTAAATCAAGTTTATCGGATGGATTTTGAAGCTAACTCGTTTGATCGTCTGCATTTGAAGCTATATCACGTATATCCCAAGTGTTTGAAGCTAAATCATTTGTTAAGCATGGATTTGAAGGTAAACCTTCTACATCGCATTGATTTGATGCTAAGTCATGAGTTTCGCATGGATTACAAGCTAACTCGTTTGTTTCGCCTGCATTTGAAGCTATATCACGTATATCCCAAGTGTTTGAAGCTAAATCATTTGTTAAGCATGGATTTGAAGGTAAACCTTCTACATCGCATTGATTTGAAGCTAAATCATGAGTTTCGCATGGATTAGAAGCTAACACGTTTGTTTCGCCTGCATTTGAAGCTATATCATTTATATCGCAAGTATTTGAAGCTAAATCATTTGTGTTGCATGGATTTTAAGCTAATCCTTCTACTTCGCATTGATTTGAAGCTAAATCAAGTTTATCGCATGGATTTTGAAGCTAACTCGTTTGATCGTCTGCATTTGAAGCTATATCACGTATATCCCAAGTGTTTGAAGCTAAATCATTTGTTAAGCATGGATTTGAAGGTAAACCTTCTACATCGCATTGATTTGAAACTAAATCATGAGTTTCGCATGGATTACAATCTAACACGTTTGTTTCGCCTGCATTTGAAGCTATATCATTTATATCGCAAGTATTTGAAGCCAAATCATTTGTTAAGCATGGATTTGAAGGTAAACCTTCTACATCGCATTGATTTGAAGCTAAATCAAGTTTATCGCATGGATTTTGAAGCTAACTCGTTTGATCGTCTGCATTTGAAGCCATATCACTCATATCCCAAGTGTTTGAAGCTAAATCATTTTTTAAGCATGGATTTGAGGGTAAACCTTCTACATCGCATTGATTTGAAGCTAAATCATGTGTTTCGCATAGATATGAAGCTAACTCGTTTGATCGTCTGCATTTGAAGCTATATCACTTATATCGCAAATGTCTGAAGCTAAACCACTTTTTTCGCGTGGACTTGAAGCTAACTCGTTTGATCGTCTGCATTTGAAGCTATATCACTTATATCCCAAGTGTCTGAAGCTAAATCATTTGTGTTGCATGGATTTGAAGCTAATCCTTCTACTTCGCATTGATTTGAAGCTAAATCAAGTTTATCGCATGGATTTTGAAGCTAATTCGTTTGATCGTCTGCATTTGAAGCTATATCACGTATATCCCAAGTGTTTGAAGCTAAATCATTTGTTAAGCACGGATTTGAAGGTAAACCTTCTACATCGCATTGATTTGAAGCTAAATCAAGTTTATCGCATGGATTTTGAAGCTAACTCGTTTGATCGTCTGCATTTGAAGCTATATCACGTATATCCCAAGTGTTTGAAGCTAAATCAATTGTTAAGCATGGATTTGAAGGTAAACCTTCTACATCGCATTGATTTGAAGCTAAATCATTAGTTTCGCATGGATTAGAAGCTAACTCGTTTGTTGCGCCTACATTTGAAGCTATATCATTTATATCGCAAGTATTTGAAGCTAAATCATTTGTGTTGCATGGATTTGAAGCTCATCCTTCTACTTCGCATTGATTTGAAGCTAAATCATGAGTTTCGCATGGATTACAAGCTAACACGTTTGTTTCGCCTACATTTGAAGCTATATCATTTATATCGCAATTATTTGAAGCTAAATCATTTGTGTTGCATGGATTTGAAGGTAAACCTTCTACATCGCATTGATTTGATGCTAAGTCATGAGTTTCGCATGGATTACAAGCTAACTCGTTTGTTTCGCCTGCATTTGAAGCTATATCACGTATATCCCAAGTGTTTGAAGCTAAATCATTTGTTAAGCATGGATTTGAAGGTAAACCTTCTACATCGCATTGATTTGAAGCTAAATCATGAGTTTCGCATGGATTAGAAGCTAACACGTTTGTTTCGCCTGCATTTGAAGCTATATCATTTATATCGCAAGTATTTGAAGCTAAATCATTTGTGTTGCATGGATTTTAAGCTAATCCTTCTACTTCGCATTGATTTGAAGCTAAATCAAGTTTATCGCATGGATTTTGAAGCTAACTCGTTTGATCGTCTGCATTTGAAGCTATATCACGTATATCCCAAGTGTTTGAAGCTAAATCATTTGTTAAGCATGGATTTGAAGGTAAACCTTCTACATCGCATTGATTTGAAACTAAATCATGAGTTTCGCATGGATTACAATCTAACACGTTTGTTTCGCCTGCATTTGAAGCTATATCATTTATATCGCAAGTATTTGGAGCTAAATCATTTGTTAAGCATGGATTTGAAGGTAAACCTTCTACATCGCATTGATTTGAAGCTAAATCATGTGTTTCGCATAGATATGAAGCTAACTCGTTTGATCGTCTGCATTTGAAGCTATATCACTTATATCGCAAATGTCTGAAGCTAAACCACTTTTTTCGCGTGGACTTGAAGCTAACTCGTTTGATCGTCTGCATTTGAAGCTATATCACTTATATCCCAAGTGTCTGAAGCTAAATCATTTGTGTTGCATGGATTTGAAGCTAATCCTTCTACTTCGCATTGATTTGAAGCTAAATCAAGTTTATCGCATGGATTTTGAAGCTAATTCGTTTGACCGTCTGCATTTGAAGCTATATCACGTATATCCCAAGTGTTTGAAGCTAAATCATTTGTTAAGCACGGATTTGAAGGTAAACCTTCTACATCGCATTGATTTGAAGCTAAATCAAGTTTATCGCATGGATTTTGAAGCTAACTCGTTTGATCGTCTGCATTTGAAGCTATATCACGTATATCCCAAGTGTTTGAAGCTAAATCAATTGTTAAGCATGGATTTGAAGGTAAACCTTCTACATCGCATTGATTTGAAGCTAAATCATGAGTTTCGCATGGATTAGAAGCTAACTCGTTTGTTGCGCCTACATTTGAAGCTATATCATTTATATCGCAAGTATTTGAAGCTAAATCATTTGTGTTGCATGGATTTGAAGCTCATCCTTCTACTTCGCATTGATTTGAAGCTAAATCAAGTTTATCGCATGGATTTTGAAGCTAACTCGTTTGATCGTCTGCATTTGAAGCTATATCACTTATATCCCAAGTGTTTGAAGCTAAATCATTTCTTAAGCATGGATTTGAAGGTAAACCTTCTACATCGCATTGATTTGAAGCTAAATCATGAGTTTCGCATGGATTAGAAGCTAACACGTTTCTTTCGCCTGCATTTGAAGCTATATCATTTATATCGCAAGTATTTGAAGCTAAATCATTTGTTAAGCATGGACTTGAAGCTAATCCTTCTACTTCGCATTGATTTGAAGCTAAATCAAGTTTATCGCATGGATTTTGAAGCTAACTCGTTTGATCGTCTGCATTTGAAGCTTTTTCATTTATATCCCAAGTGTTTGAAGCTAATTCATTTGTTAAGCATGGATTTGAAGGTAAACCTTCTACATCGCATTGATTTGAAGCTAAATCATGAGTTTCGCATGGATTACAAGCTAACACGTTTGTTTCGCCTGCATTTGAAGCTATATCATTTATATCGCAAGTATTTGAAGCTAAATCATTTGTTAAGCATGGATTTGAAGGTAAACCATCTACATCGCATTGATTTGAAGCTAAATCAAGTTTATCGCATGGATTTTGAAGCTAACTCGTTTGATCGTCTGCATTTGAAGCCATATCACTTATATCCCAAGTGTTTGAAGCTAAATCATTTTTTAAGCATGGATTTGAAGGTAAACCTTCTACATCGCATTGATTTGAAACTAAATCATGTGTTTCGCATAGATATGAAGCTAACATGTTTGTTTCATCTGCATTTGAATCTGTATCATTTATACCGCAAGTATCTGAAACTAAATCATTTGTTTCGCATGGATTTGAAGCTAATCCTTCTACTTCGCATTGATTTGAAGCTAAATCAAGTTTATCGCATGGATTTTGAAGCTAACTCGTTTGATCGTCTGTATTTGAAGCTATATCACTTATATCCCAAGTGTTTGAAGCTAAATTATTTGTTAAGCATGGATTTGAAGGTAAACCTTCTACATCGCATTGATTTGAAGCTAAATCATGAGTTTCGCATGGATTACAAGCTAACTCGTTTGTCTCTCCTGCATTTGAAGCTATATCACTTATATCGCAAGTATCTGATGCTAAATCATTTGTTGCGCATGGATTTGAAGCTAAACCTTCTACATCGCATTGATTTTCAGCTAAATCAAGTGCTTGGCATGGATTTGAAGATAACTCGTTTGTTTCTTCTGCATTTGAAGCTATATCACTTATATCGCAAGTGTCTGAAGCTAAATCACTTGTTTCGCGTGGACTTGAAGCTAACTCGTTTGATCGTCTGCATTTGAAGCTATATCACTTATATCCCAAGTGTCTGTAGCTAAATCACTTGTGTTGCATGGATTTGAAGCTAATCCTTCTACTTCGCATTGATTTGATGCTAAATCAAGTTTATCGCATGGATTTTGAAGCTAACTCGTTTGATCGTCTGCATTTGAAGCTATATCACTTATATCCCAAGTGTTTGAAGCTAAATTATTTGTTAAGCATGGATTTGAAGGTAAACCTTCTACATCGCATTTATTTGAAGCTAAATCATGAGTTTCGCATGGATTAGAAGCTAACTCGTTTGTTTCGCCTACATTTGAAGCTATATCATTTAAATCGCAAGTATTTGAAGCTAAATCATTTGTGTTGCATGGATTTGAAGCTCATCCTTCTACTTCGCATTGATTTGAAGCTAAATCAAGTTTATCGCATGGATTTTGAGGCTAACTCGTTTGATCGTCTGCATTTGAAGCTATATCACTTATATCGCAAGTGTTGGAAGCTAAATTATTTGTTAAGCATGGATTTGAAGGTAAACCTTCTACATCGCATTGATTTGAAGCTAAATCATGAGTTTCGCATGGATTAGAAGCTAACTCGTTTGTTTCGCCTACATTTGAAGCTATATCATTTATATCGCAAGTATTTGAAGCTAAATCATTTGTGTTGCATGGATTTGAAGCTCATCCTTCTACTTCGCATTGATTTGAAGCTAAATCAAGTTTATCGCATGGATTTTGAAGCTAACTCGTTTGATCGTCTGCATTTGAAGCTATATCACGTATATCCCAAGTGTTTGAATCTAAATCATTTGTTAAGCATGGATTTGAAGGTAAACCTTCTACATCGCATTGATTTGAAGCTAAATCATGAGTTTCGCATGGATTACAAGCTAACACGTTTGTTTCGCCTGCATTTGATGCTATATCATTTATATCGCAAGTATTTGAAGCTAAATCATTTGTTAAGCATGGATTTGAAGGAAAACCTTCTACATCGCATTGATTTGAAGCTAAATCAAGTTTATCGCATGGATTTTGAAGCTAACTCGTTTGATCGTCTGCATTTGAAGCCATATCACTTATATCCCAAGTGTTTGAAGCTAAACCTTTTTTTAAGCATGGATTTGAAGGTAAACCTTCTACATCGCATTGATTTGAAACTAAATCATGTGTTTCGCATAGATATGAAGCTAACTCGTTTGTTTCGTCTGCATTTGAATCTGTATCATTTATACCGCAAGTATCTGAAACTAAATCATTTGTTTCGCATGGATTTGAAGCTAACCCTTCTACTTCGCATTGATTTGAAGCTAAATCAAGTTTATCGCATGGATTTTGAAGCTAACTCGTTTGATCGTCTGCATTTCAAGCTATATCACTTATATCCCAAGTGTTTGAAGCTAAATTATTTGTTAAGCATGGATTTGAAGGTAAACCTTCTACATCGCATTCATTTGAAGCTAAATCATGAGTTTCGCATGGATTATAAGCTAACTCATTTGTTTCTCCTGCATTTGAAACTATATCACTTATTTCGCAAGTATCTGATGCTAAATCATTTGTTTCGCATGGATTTGAAGCTAAACCTTCTACATCGTATTGATTTTCAGCTAAATCAAGTGCTTGGCATGGAATTGAAGATAACTCGTTTGTTTCTTCTGCATTTGAAGCTATATCACTTATATCGCAAATGTCTGAAGCTAAACCACTTTTTTCGCGTGGACTTGAAGCTAACTCGTTTGATCGTCTGCATTTGAAGCTATATCACTTATATCCCAAGTGTCTGAAACTAAATCATTTGTTTCGCATGGATTTGAAGCTACACCTTCTACATCGCATTGATTTTCAGCTAAATCAAGTGCATGGCATGGATTTGAAGATAACTCGTTTGTGTCTTCTGCATTTGAAGCTATATCACTTATATCGCAAATGTCTGAAGCTAAACCACTTTTTTCGCGTGGACTTGAAGCTAACTCGTTTGATCGTCTGCATTTGAAGCTATATCACTTATATCCCA
The DNA here is from genome assembly GCF_051020955.1 of Megalopta genalis. Taxonomy (NCBI): domain Eukaryota; kingdom Metazoa; phylum Arthropoda; class Insecta; order Hymenoptera; family Halictidae; genus Megalopta; species Megalopta genalis. The sequence goes on from NW_027476859.1 coordinate 113,345, forward strand.
AGTGTCTGAAGCTAAATCATTTGTGTTGCATGGATTTGAAGCTAATCCTTCTACTTCGCATTGATTTGAAGCTAAGTCAAGTTTATCGCATGGATTTTGAAGCTAACTCGTTTGATCGTCTGCATTTGAAGCCATATCACTTATATCCCAAGTGTTTGAAGCTAAATCATTTTTTAAGCATGGATTTGAAGGTAATCCTTCTACATCGCATTGATGTGAAACTAAATCATGTGTTTCGCATAGATATGAAGCTAACACGTTTCTTTCGCCTGCATTTGAAGCTATATCATTTATATCGCAAGTATTTGAAGCTAAATCATTTGTTAAGCATGGATTTGAAGCTAATCCTTCTACTTCGCATTGATTTGAAGCTAAATCAAGTTTATCGCATGGATTTTGAAGCTAACTCGTTTGATCGTCTGCATTTCAAGCTATATCACTTATATCCCAAGTGTTTGAAGCTAAATTATTTGTTAAGCGTGGATTTGAAGGTAAACCTTCTACATCGCATTGATTTGAAGCTAAATAATGAGTTTCGCATGGATTAGAAGCTAACTCGTTTGTTTCGCCTGCATTTGAAGCTATATCATTTATATCGCAAGTATTTGAAGCTAAATCATTTGTGTTCCACGGATTTGAAGCTAATCCTTCTACTTCGCATTGATTTGAAGCTAAATCAAGTTTATCGCATGGATTTTGAAGCTAACTCGTTTGATCGTCTGCGTTTGAAGCCATATCACTTATATCCCAAGTGTTTGAAGCTAAATCATTTTTTAAGCATGGATTCGAAGGTAAACCTTCTACATCGCATTGATTTGAAACTAAATCATGTGTTTCGCATAGATATGAAGCTAACTCGTTTGTTTCGTCTGCATTTGAATCTGTATCATTTATACCACAAGTATCTGAAACTAAATCATTTGTTTCGCATGGATTTGAAGCCAATCCTTCTACTTCGCATTGATTTGAAGCTAAATCAAGTTTATCGCATGGATTTTGAAGCTAACTCGTTTGATCGTCTGCATTTGAAGCTATATCACTTATATCCCAAGTGTTTGAAGCTTAATTATTTGTTAAGCATGGATTTGAAGGTAAACCTTCTACATCGCATTCATTTGAAGCTAAATCATGAGTTTCGCATGGATTATAAGCTAACTCGTTTGTTTCTCCTGCATTTGAAACTATATCACTTATATCGCAAGTATCTGATGCTAAATCATTTGTTTCGCATGGATTTGAAGCTAAACCATCTACATCGCATTGATTTTCAGCTAAATCAAGTGCTTGGCATGGATTTGAAGATAACTCGTTTGTTTCTTCTGCATTTGAAGCTATATCACTTATATCGCAAGTGTCTGAAGCTAAATCACTTGTTTCGCGTGGACTTGAAGCTAACTCGTTTGATCGTCTGCATTTGAAACTATATCACTTATATCCCAAGTGTCTGAAACTAAATCATTTGTTTCGCATGGATTTGAAGCTACACCTTCTACATCGCGTTGATTTTCAGCTAAATCAAGTGCATGGCATGGATTTGAAGACAACTCGTTTGTGTCTTCTGCATTTGAAGCTATATCACTTATATCGCAAATGTCTGAAGCTAAACCACTTTTTTCGCGTGGACTTGAAGCTAACTCGTTTGATCGTCTGCATTTGAAGCTATATCACTTATATCCCAAGTGTCTGAAGCTAAATCTTTTGTGTTGCATGGATTTGAAGCTAATCCTTCTACTTCGCATTGATTTGAAGCTCAATCAAGTTTATCGCATGGATTTTGAAGCTAACTCGTTTGATCGTCTGCATTTCAGGCTATATCACTTATATCCCAAGTGTTTGAAGCTAAATTATTTGTTAAGCTTGGATTTGAAGGTAAACCTTCTACATCGCATTGATTTGAAGCTAAATCATGAGTTTCGCATGGATTAGAAGCTAACTCGTTTGTTTCGCCTGCATTTGAAGCTATATCATTTATATCGCAAGTATTTGAAGCTAAATCATTTGTGTTCCACGGATTTGAAGCTAATCCTTCTACTTCGCATTGATTTGAAGCTAAATCAAGTTTATCGCATGGATTTTGAAGCTAACTCGTTTGATCGTCTGCATTTGAAGCTATATCACGTATATCCCATGAGTTTGAAGCTAAATCATTTGTTAAGCATGGATTTGAAGGTAAACCTTCTACATCGCATTGATTTGAAGCTAAATCATGTGTTTCGCTTCGACTTGAAGCTACACCTTCTACATCGCATTGATTTGAAACTAAATCATGTGTTTCGCATAGATATGAAGCTAACATGTTTGTTTCGTCTGCATTTGAATCTGTATCATTTATACCGCAAGTATTTGAAGCCAAATCATTTGTGTTGCATGGATTTGAAGCTAATCCTTCTACTTCGCATTGATTTGAAGCTAAATCAAGTTTATCGGATGGATTTTGAAGCTAACTCGTTTGATCGTCTGCATTTGAAGCTATATCACTTATATCCCAAGTGTTTGAAGCTAAATTATTTGTTAAGCATGGATTTGAAGGTAAACCTTCTACATCGCATTGATTTGAAGCTAAATCATGAGTTTCGCATGGATTACAAGCAAACTCGTTTGTCTCTCCTGCACTTGAAGCTATATCACTTATATCGCAAGTATCTGATGCTAAATCATTTGTTTCGCATGGATTTGAAGCTAAACCTTCTACATCGCATTGATTTTCAGCTAAATCAAGTGCTTGGCATGGATTTGAAGATAACTCGTTTGTTTCTTCTGCATTTGAAGCTATATCACTTATATCGCAAGTGTCTGAAGCTAAATCACTTGTGTTGCATGGATTTGAAGCTAATCCTTCTACTTCGCATTGATTTGATGCTAAATCATGAGTTTCGCATGGATTAGAAGCTAACTCGTTTGTTTCGCCTACATTTGAAGCTATATCATTTATATCGCAAGTATTTGAAGCTAAATCATTTGTTAAGCATAGATTTGAAGGTAAACCTTCTACATCGCATTGATTTGAAGCTAAATCAAGTTTATCGCATGGATTTTGAAGCTAACTCGTTTGATCGTCTGCATTTGAAGCCATATCACTTATATCCCAAGTGTTTGAAGCTAAATCATTTTTTAAGCATGGATTTGAAGGTAATCCTTCTACATCGCATTGATGTGAAACTAAATCATGTGTTTCGCATAGATATGAAGCTAACACGTTTCTTTCGCCTGCATTTGAAGCTATATCATTTATATCGCAAGTATTTGAAGCTAAATCATTTGTTAAGCATGGATTTGAAGCTAATCCTTCTACTTCGCATTGATTTGAAGCTAAATCAAGTTTATCGCATGGATTTTGAAGCTAACTCGTTTGATCGTCTGCATTTGAAGCTTTTTCATTTATATCCCAAGTGTTTGAAGCTAAATCATTTGTTAAGCATGGATTTGAAGGTAAACCTTCTACATCGCATTGATTTGAAGCTAAATCATGAGTTTCGCATGGATTACAAGCTAACACGTTTGTTTCGCCTGCATTTGAAGCTATATCATTTATATCGCAAGTATTTGAAGCTAAATCATTTGTTAAGCATAGATTTGAAGGTAAACCTTCTACATCGCATTGATTTGAAGCTAAATCAAGTTTATCGCATGGATTTTGAAGCTAACTCGTTTGATCGTCTGCATTTGAAGCCATATCACTTATATCCCAAGTGTTTGAAGCTAAATCATTTTTTAAGCATGGATTTGAAGGTAATCCTTCTACATCGCATTGATGTGAAACTAAATCATGTGTTTCGCATAGATATGAAGCTAACATGTTTGTTTCGTCTGCATTTGAATCTGTATCATATATACCGCAAGTATCTGAAACTAAATCATTTGTTTCGCATGGATTTGAAGGTAATCCTTCTACTTCGCATTGATTTGAAGCTAAATCAAGTTTATCGCATGGATTTTGAAGCTAACTCGTTAGATCGTCTGCATTTGAAGCTATATCACGTATATCCCAAGTGTTTGAAGCTAAATCATTTGTTGTGCATGGATTTGAAGGTAAACCTTCTACATCGCATTGATTTGAAGCTAAATCATGAGTTTCGCATGGATTAGAAGATAACTCGTTTGTTAGGCCTGCATTTGAAGCTATATCATTTATATCGCAAGTATTTGAAGCCAAATCATTTGTGTTGCATGGACTTGAAGCTAATCCTTCTACTTCGCATTGATTTGAAGCTAAATCAAGTATATCGCATGGATTTAGAAGCTAACTCGTTTGATCGTCTGCATTTGAAGCTATATCACTTATATCCCAAGTGTTTGAAGCTAAATTATTTGTTAAGCATGGATTTGAAGGTAAACCTTCTACATCGCATTGATTTGAAGCTAAATCATGAGTTTCGCATGGATTACAAGCTAACTCGTTTATCTCTCCTGCATTTGAAGCTATATCACTTATATCGCAAGTATCTGATGCTAAATCATTTGTTGCGCATGGATTTGAAGCTAAACCTTCTACATCGCATTGATTTTCAGCTAAATCAAGTGCTTGGCATGGATTTGAAGATAACTCGATTGTTTCTTCTGCAGTTGAATCTATATCACTTATATCGCAAGTGTCTGAAGCTAAATCACTTGTTTCGCGTGGACTTGAAGCTAACTCGTTTGATCGTCTGCATTTGAAGCTATATCACTTATATCCCAAGTGTCTGTAGCTAAATCACTTGTGTTGCATGGATTTAAAGCTAATCCTTCTACTTCGCATTGATTTGATGCTAAATCAAGTTTATCGCATGGATTTTGAAGCTAACTCGTTTGATCGTCTGCATTTGAAGCTATATCACTTATATCCCAAGTGTTTGAAGCTAAATTATTTGTTAAGCATGGATTTGAAGGTAAACCTTCTACATCGCATTTATTTGAAGCTAAATCATGAGTTTCGCATGGATTAGAAGCTAACTCGTTTGTTTCGCCTACATTTGAAGCTATATCATTTATATCGCAAGTATTTGAAGCTAAATCATTTGTGTTGCATGGATTTGAAGCTCATCCTTCTACTTCGCATTGATTTGAAGCTAAATCAAGTTTATCGCATGGATTTTGAGGCTAACTCGTTTGATCGTCTGCATTTGAAGCTATATCACTTATATCCCAAGTGTTTGAAGCTAAATCATTTGTTAAGAATGGATTTGAAGGTAAACCTTCTACATCGCATTGATTTGAAGCTAAATCATGAGTTTCGCATGGATTAGAAGATAACTCGTTTGTTAGGCCTGCATTTGAAGCTATATCATTTATATCGCAAGTATTTGAAGCTAAATCATTTGTGTTGCATGGAATTGAAGCTAATCCTTCTACTTCGCATTGATTTGAAGCTAAATCAAGTTTATCGCATGGATTTTGAAGCTAACTCGTTTGATCGTCTGCATTTGAAGCTATATCACTTATATCCCAAGTGTTTGAAGCTAAATTATTTGTTAAGCATGGATTTGAAGCTACACCTTCTACATCGCATTGATTTTCAGCTAAATCAAGTGCATGGCATGGATTTGAAGACAACTCGTCTGTGTCTTCTGCATTTGAAGCTATATCACTTATATCGCAAATGTCTGAAGCTAAACCAATTTTTTCGCGTGGACTTGAAGCTAACTCGTTTGATCGTCTGCATTTGAAGCTATATCACATATATCCCAAGTGTCTGAAGCTAAATCATTTGTGTTGCATGGATTTGAAGCTAATCCTTCTACTTCGCATTGATTTGAAGCTAAATCAAGTTTATCGCATGGATTTTGAAGCTAACTCGTTTGATCGTCTGCATTTCAAGCTATATCACTTATATCCCATGTGTTTGAAGCTAAATTATTTGTTAAGCGTGGATTTGAAGGTAAACCTTCTACATCGCATTGATTTGAAGCTAAATCATGAGTTTCGCATGGATTAGAAGCTAACTCGTTTGTTTCGCCTGCATTTGAAGCTATATCATTTATATCGCAAGTATTTGAAGCTAAATCATTTGTGTTCCACGGATTTGAAGCTAATCCTTCTACTTCGCATTGATTTGAAGCTAAATCAAGTTTATCGCATGGATTTTGAAGCTAACTCGTTTGATAGTCTGCATTTGAAGCTATATCACGTATATCCCATGAGTTTGAAGCTAAATCATTTGTTAAGCATGGATTTGAAGGTAAACCTTCTACATCTCATTGATTTGAAGCTAAATCATGAGTTTCGCATGGATTACAAGCTAACGCGTTTGTTTCGCCAGCATTTGAAGCTATATCATTTATATCGCAAGTATTTGAAGCTAATTCATTTGTTAAGCATGGATTTGAAGGTAAACCTTCTACATCGCATTGATTTGAAGCTAAATCAAGTTTATCGCATGGATTTTGAAGCTAACTCGTTTGATAGTCTGCATTTGAAGCCATATCACTTATATCCCAAGTGTTTGAAGCTAAATCATTTGTTAAGCATGGATTTGAAGGTAAACCTTCTACATCGCATTGATTTGAAGCTAAATCATGAGTTTCGCATGGATTACAAGCTAACACGTTTGTTTCGCCAGCATTTGAAGCTATATCATTTATATCGCAAGTATTTGAAGCTAAATCATTTGTTAAGCATGGATTTTGAACTCAACTCGTTTGATTCGTCTGCATTTGATGCTATATCACTCATATCGCAATTATTTGAAGCTAAATCTTTGGTTCCGCATGGATTTGAAGCTAAATCTTTGGTTCCGCATGGAATTGAAGCTAAATCTTTGGTTCCGCATGGATTTGAAGCTAAACCTTCTACATCCCATTCATTTGAAGCTAAATCATGTGTTTCGCTTGTATTTGAATCGAACTCGTTTGTTTGGCCTGCGTTTGAAGCTATATCATTTACATCGCAGGTATCAGAAGCTTAACGATTTGCTTCGCATGGTTTTGAGGCTAAACTTTCTTCATCGTATTAATTTGAAGCTAAATCATGTGTATCGCTTGGATTATGAAGCTTTCTCTTTTGTTTCGCCTGCAGTTGAATCTATATCACTTATATCGCAAGTATTTGAAGCTAAATAAATTGATCCGCATGGATTTGAAGCTGAGCCTTCAACATCGCTTTGGTTTGAAGCTAAATCATGTGTATCGCACGGATTTTTAAGCTAACTCGTTAGTTTCGTCTGCATTTGAAACTATATCACTTATATCGCAAGTGTTTGAATCTATATCATTTGTTTCGCATGGTTTTGAAGCTCAACCTTCTACATCGCATTGATTTGAAGCTAAATCATGTGTTTCGCTTGGATTTGAGGCTAATCCTTCTACATCGCATTGATTTGAAGCTAAATCATGTGTTTCGCATTTATTTGAAGCTAACTCGTTTGTTTCGTCTGCATTTGAAGCTATATCACTTATATCACGAGTATTTGAATCTAAATCATTTGTTTCTCATGGATTTGAAGCTAAGCCTTCTACCCCGTATTGATTTGAGACTAAATTATGTGTTTCGCATGGAGTTGAAGCTAGCTCGTTTGTTTCGTCTGCAATTGAAACTATATCACTTACATCGCAAGTATCTGAAGCTAGATCAATTGTTTCGCATAGATTTTGAACTCAACTCGTTTGATTCGTCTGCATTTGATGCTATATCACTCATATCGCAATTATTTGAAGCTAAATCTTTTGTTCCGCATGGATTTGAAGCTAAATCTTTGGTTTCGCATGGAATTGAAGCTAAATCTTTGGTTCCGCATGGATTTGAAGCTAAACCTTCTACATCGCATTCATTTGAAGCTAAGTCATGTGTTTCGCTTGGATTTGAAGCTGTCTCTTTTGTTTCGCCTGCAGTTGAATCTATATCACATATATCGCAAGTATTTGAAGCTAAATCAATTGATCCGCATGGATTTGAAGCTGAGCCTTCAACATCGCATTGATTTGAAGCTAAATCATGTGTTTCGCTTGGATTTGAGGCTAATCCTTCTACATCGCATTGATTTGAAGCTAAATCATGTGTTTCGCATTTATTTGAAGCTAACTCGTTTGTTTCGTCTGCATTTGAAGCTATATCACTTATATCACGAGTATTTGAATCTAAATCATTTGTTTCTCATGGATTTGACGCTAAGCCTTCTACCCCGTATTGATTTGAGACTAAATTATGTGTTTCGCATGGAGTTGAAACTAGCTCGTTTGTTTCGTCTGCAATTGAAACTATATCACTTACATCGCAAGTATCTGAAGCTAGATCAATTGTTTCGCATGGATTAGAAGCTAACTCGTTTGTTAGGCCTGGATTTGAAGCTATATCATTTATATCGCAAGTATTTGAAGCTAAATCATTTGTGTTGCATGGATTTGAAGCTCATCCTTCTACTTCGTATTGATTTGAAGCTAAATCAAGTTTATCGCATGGATTTTGAAGCTAACTCGTTTGATCGTCTGCATTTGAAGCTATATCACGTATATCCCAAGTGTTTGAAGCTAAATCATTTGTTAAGCATGGATTTGAAGGTAAACCTTCTACATCGCATTGATTTGAAGCTAAATCATGAGTTTCGCATGGATTACAAGCTAACACGTTTGTTTCGCCTGCATTTGAAGCTATATCATTTATATCGCAAGTATCTGAAGCTAAATCATTGGTTAAGCATGGATTTGAAGGTAAACCTTCTACATCGCATTGATTTGAAGCTAAATCAAGTTTATCGCATGGATTTTGAAGCTAACTCGTTTGATCGTCTGCATTTCAAGCTATATCACTTATATCCCAAGTGTTTGAAGCTAAATTATTTGTTAAGCGTGGATTTGAAGGTAAACCTTCTACATCGCATTGATTTGAAGCTAAATCATGAGTTTCGCATGGATTAGAAGCTAACTCGTTTGTTTCGCCTGCATTTGAAGCCATATCATTTATATCGCAAGTATTTGAAGCTAAATCATTTGTGTTCCACGGATTTGAAGCTAATCCTTCTACTTCGCATTGATTTGAAGCTAAATCAAGTTTATCGCATGGATTTTGAAGCTAACTCGTTTGATCGTCTGCATTTGAAGCTATATCACGTATATCCCATGAGTTTGAAGCTAAATCATTTGTTAAGCATGGATTTGAAGGTAAACCTTCTACATCGCATTGATTTGAAGCTAAATCATGAGTTTCGCATGGATTACAAGCTAACACGTTTGTTTCGCCAGCATTTGAAGCTATATCATTTATATTGCAAGTATTTGAAGCTAAATCATTTGTTAAGGATGGATTTGAAGGTAAACCTTCTACATCGCATTGATTTGAAGCTAAATCAAGTTTATCGTATGGATTTTGAAGCTAACTCGTTTGATCGTCTGCATTTGAAGCCATATCACTTATATCCCAAGTGTTTGAAGCTAAATCATTTTTTAAGCGTGGATTTGAAGGTAAACCTTCTACATCGCATTGATATGAAGCTAAATCATGAGTTTCGCATGGATTAGAAGCTAACTCGTTTGTTTCGCCTGCATTTGAAGCTATATCATTTATATCGCAAGTATTTGAAGCTAAATCATTTGTGTTCCACGGATTTGAAGCTAATCCTTCTACTTCGCATTGATTTGAAGCTAAATCAAGTTTATCGCATGGATTTTGAAGCTAACTCGTTTGATCGTCTGCATTTGAAGCTATATCACGTATATCCCATGAGTTTGAAGCTAAATCATTTGTTAAGCATGGATTTGAAGGTAAACCTTCTACATCGCATTGATTTGAAGCTAAATCATGAGTTTCGCATGGATTACAAGCTAACACGTTTGTTTCGCCAGCATTTGAAGCTATATCATTTATATCGCAAGTATTTGAAGCTAAATCATTTGTTAAGCATGGATTTGAAGGTAAACCTTCTACATCGCATTGATTTGAAGCTAAATCAAGCTTATCGCATGGATTTTGAAGCTAACTCGTTTGATCGTCTGCATTTGAAGCCATATCACTTATATCCCAAGTGTTTGAAGCTAAATCATTTTTTAAGCATGGATTTGAAGGTAAACCTTCTACATCGCATTGATTTGAAACTAAATCATGTGATTCGCATAGATATGAAGCTAACTCGTTTGTTTCGTCTGCATTTGAATCTGTATCATTTATACCGCAAGTATCTGAAACTAAATCATTTGTTTCGCATGGATTTGAAGCTAATCCTTCTACTTCGCATTGATTTGAAGCTAAATCAAGTTTATCGCGTGGACTTGAAGCTAACTCGTTTGATCGTCTGCATTTGAAGCTATATCACTTATATCCCAAGTGTCTGAAACTAAATCCTTTGTTTCGCATGGATTTGAAGCTACACCTTCTACATCGCATTGATTTGAAACTAAATCATGTGATTCGCATAGATATGAAGATAACTCGTTTGTTAGGCCTGCATTTGAAGCTATATCATTTATATCGCAAGTATTTGAAGCTAAATCATTTGTGTTGCATGGAATTGAAGCTAATCCTTCTACTTCGCATTGAGTTGAAGCTAAATCAAGTTTATCGCATGGATTTTGAAGCTAACTCGTTTGATCGTCTGCATTTGAAGCTATATCACTTATATCCCAAGTGTATGAAGCTAAATTATTTGTTTCGCATGGATTTGAAGCTAAACCTTCTACATCGCATTGATTTTCAGCTAAATCAAGTGCTTGGCATGGATTTGAAGATAACTCGTTTGTTTCTTCTGCATTTGAAGCTATATCACTTATATCGCAAGTGTCTGAAGCTAAATCACTTGTTACGCGTGGACTTGAAGCTAACTCGTTTGATCGTCTGCATTTGAAGATATATCACTTATATCCCAAGTGTCTGTAGCTAAATCACTTGTGTTGCATGGATTTGAAGCTAATCCTTCTACTTCGCATTGATTTGATGCTAAATCAAGTTTGTCGCATGGATTTTGAAGCTAACTCGTTTGATCGTCTGCATTTGTAGCTATATCACTTATATCCCAAGTGTTTGAAGCTAAATTATTTGTTAAGCATGGATTTGAAGGTAAACCTTCTACATCGCATTTATTTGAAGCTAAATCATGAGTTTCGCATGGATTAGAAGATAACTCGTTTGTTAGGCCTGGATTTGAAGCTATATCATTTATATCGCAAGTATTTGAAGCTAAATCATTTGTGTTGCATGGATTTGAAGCTAATCCTTCTACTTCGCATTGATTTGAAGCTAAATCAAGTTTATCGCATGGATTTTGAGGCTAACTCGTTTGATCGTCTGCATTTGAAGCTATATCACTTATATCCCAAGTGTTTGAAGCTAAATTATTTGTTAAGCATGGATTTGAAGGTAAACCTTCTACATCGCATTGATTTGAAGCTAAATCATGAGTTTCGCATGGATTAGAAGCTAAATCGTTTGTTTCGCCTACATTTGAAGCTATATCATTTATATCGCAAGTATTTGAAGTTAAATCATTTGTGTTGCATGGATTTGAAGCTCATCCTTCTACTTCGTATTGATTTGAAGCTAAATCAAGTTTATCGCATGGATTTTGAAGCTAACTCGTTTGATCGTCTGCATTTGAAGCTATATCACGTATATCCCAAGTGTTTGAAGCTAAATCATTTGTTAAGCATGGATTTGAAGGTAAACCTTCTACATCGCATTGATTTGAAGCTAAATCATGAGTTTCGCATGGGTTAGAAGCTAACACGTTTGTTTCGCCTGCATTTGAAGCTATATCATGTATATCGCAAGTATCTGAAGCTAAATCATTGGTTAAGCATGGATTTGAAGGTAAACCTTCTACATCGCATTGATTTGTAGCTAAATCAAGTTTATCGCATGGATTTTGAAGCTAACTCGTTTGATCGTCTGCATTTGAAGCCATATCACTTATATCCCAAGTGTTTGAAGCTAAATCATTTGTTAAGCATGGATTTGAAGGTAAAACTTCTACATCGCATTGATTTGAAGCTAAATCATGAGTTTCGCATGGATTACAAGCTAACACGTTTGTTTCGCCAGCATTTGAAGCTATATCATTTATATCGCAAGTATTTGAAGCTAAATCATTTGTTAAGCATGGATTTGAAGGTAAACCTTCTACATCGCATTGATTTGAAGCTAAATCAAGTTTATCGCATGGATTTTGAAGCTAACTCGTTTGATCGTCTGCATTTGAAGCCATATCACTTATATCCCAAGTGTTTGAAGCTAAATCATTTTTTAAGCATGGATTTGAAGGTAAACCTTCTACATCGCATTGATTTGAAACTAAATCATGTGTTTCGCATAGATATGAAGCTAACTCGTTTGTTTCGTCTGCATTTGAATCTGTATCATTTATATCGCAAGTATCTGAAACTAAATCATTTGTTTCGCATGGATTTCAAGCTAATCCTTCTACTTCGCATTGATTTGAAGCTAAATCAAGTTTATCGCATGTATTTTGAAGCTAACTCGTTTGATCGTCTGCATTTGAAGCTATATTACGTATATCCCAAGTGTTTGAAGCTAAATCATTTGTTGTGCATGGATTTGAAGGTAAACCTTCTACATCGCATTGATTTGAAGCTAAATCATGAGTTTCGCATGGATTAGAAGATAACTCGTTTGTTAGGCCTGGATTTGAAGCTATATCATTTATATCGCAAGTATTTGAAGCTAAATCATTTGTGTTGCATGGATTTGTAGCTAATCCTTCTACTTCGCATTGATTTGAAGCTAAATCAAGTTTATCGCATGGATTTTGAAGCTAACTCGTTTGATCGTCTGCATTTGAAGCTATATCACTTATATCCCAAGTTTTTGAAGCTAAATTATTTGTTAAGCATGGATTTGAAGGTAAACCTTCTACATCGCATTGATTTGAAGCTAAATCATGAGTTTCGCATGGATTAGAAGCTAACTCGTTTGTTTCGCCTACATTTGAAGCTATATCATTTATATCGCAAGTATTTGAAGCTAAATCATTTGTGTTGCATGGATTTGAAGCTCATCCTTCTACTTCGTATTGATTTCAAGCTAAATCAAGTTTATCGCATGGATTTTGAAGCTAACTCGTTTGATCGTCTGCATTTGAAGCTATATCACGTATATCCCAAGTGTTTGAAGCTAAATCATTTGTTAAGCATGGATTTGAAGGTAAACCTTCTACATCGCATTGATTTGAAGCTAAATCATGAGTTTCGCATGGATTACAAGCTAACACGTCTGTTTCGCCTGCATTTGAAGCTATATCATTTATATCGCAAGTATCTGAAGCTAAATCATTGGTTAAGCATGGATTTGAAGGTAAACCTTCTACATCGCATTGATTTGAAGCTAAATCATGAGCTTCGCATGGATTACAAACTAACACGTTTGTTTCGCCTGCATTTGAAGCTATATCATTTATATCGCAAGTATTTGAAGCTAAATCATTTGTTAAGCATGGATTTGAAGGTAAACCTTCTACATCGCATTGATTTGAAGCTAAATCAAGTTTATCGCATGGATTTTGAAGCTAACTCGTTTGATCGTCTGCATTTGAAGCCATATCACTTATATCCCAAGTGTTTGAAGCTAAATCATTTTTTAAGCATGGATTTGAAGGTAAACCTTCTACATCGCATTGATTTGAAACTAAATCATGTGTTTCGCATAGATATGAAGCTAACTCGTTTGTTTCGTCTGCATTTGAATCTGTATCATTTATACCGCAAGTATCTGAAACTAAATAATTTGTTTCGCATGGATTTGAAGCTAATCCTTCTACTTCGCATTGATTTGAAGCTAAATCAAGTTTATCGCATGGATTTTGAAGCTAACTCGTTTGATCGTCTTCATTTGAAGCTATATCACTTATATCCCAAGTGTTTGAAGCTAAATCATTTGTTAAGCATGGATTTGAAGGTAAACCTTCTACATCGCATTGATTTGAAGCTAAGTCATGAGTTGCGCATGGACTACAAGCTAACACGTTTGTTTCGCCTGCATTTGAAGCTATATCACGTATATCCCAAGTGTTTGAAGCTAAATCATTTGTTAAGCATGGATTTGAAGGTAAACCTTCTACATCGCATTGATTTGAAGCTAAATCATGAGTTTCGCATGGATTACAAGCTAACACGTTTGTTTCGCCTACATTTGAAGCTATATCATTTATATCGCAAGTATTTGAAGCTAAATCATTTGTGTTGCATGGATTTGAAGCTCATCCTTCTACTTCGCATTGATTTCAAGCTAAATCAAGTTTATCGCATGGATTTTGAGGCTAACTCGTTTGATCGTCTGCATTTGAAGCTATATCACTTATATCCCAAATGTTTGAAGCTAAATTATTTATTAAGCATGGATTTGAAGGTAAACATTCTACATCGCATTGATTTGAAGCTAAATCATGAGTTTCGCATGGATTAGAAGCTAACTCGTTTGTTTCGCCTACATTTGAAGCTATATCATTTATATCGCAAGTATTTGAAGCTAAATCATTTGTGTTACATGGATTTGAAGCTCATCCTTCTACTTCGCATTGATTTGAAGCTAAATCAAGTTTATCGCATGGATTTTGAAGCTAACTCGTTTGATCGTCTGCATTTGAAGCTATATCACTTATATCCCAAGTGTTTGAAGCTAAATTATTTGTTAAGCATGGATTTGAAGGTAAACCTTCTACATCGCATTGATTTGAAGCTAAATCATGAGTTTCGCATGGATTAGAAGCTAACACGTTTGTTTCGCCTGCATTTGAAGCTATATCATTTATATCGCAAGTATTTGAAGCTAGATCATTTGTGTTGCATGGATTTTAAGCTAATCCTTCTACTTCGCATTGATTTGAAGCTAAATCAAGTTTATCGCATGGATTTTGAAGCTAACTCGTTTGATCGTCTGCATTTGAAGCTATATCACGTATATCCCAAGTGTTTGAAGCTAAATCATTTGTTAAGCATGGATTTGAAGGTAAACATTCTACATCGCATTGATTTGAAGCTAAATGAAGTTTATCGCATGGATTTTGAAGCTAACTCGTTTGATCGTCTGCATTTGAAGCCATATCACTTATATCACAAGAGTTTGAAGCTAAATTATTTGTTAAGCATGGATTTGAAGGTAAACCTTCTACATCGCATTGATTTGAAGCTAAATCATGAGTTTCGCATGGATTACAATCTAACACGTTTGTTTCGCCTGCATTTGAAGCTATATCACG